>NC_080718.1:3712985-3752985 GCF_019097595.1 Hemibagrus wyckioides | reverse complement strand
AGGAGCCTTGACATGGAATGCTTGGCTTGGGTCAGTAAGCAGCCGTACAGTTTACATACGCTTCGTATTGGGAATATCTGTCATTTTTTGTGTGGCTGAAACGGATTATCTGCGTTTACATTACGTCTGATAGAAAAATTCGTTTCACAATACAAATTTTCACCATAAGAACTCAGATTCTGATTAAAAGTCTAACCTCTGTAACATCTAACATCTTTAAGAAAATATTCGATTGTCTTTTGGTTTATTAGAAGCGTCCGTACAGTAAACCAGGTCCGGTTCTAGATCACAGAACCTCCGAAGCCGGAATTTTACTACTGCCTTCATTATCATTGCACAAAAATTCAGGGAAAAACAGCTCAGTTTAGATTAGATTTGAACTTACAGTTATGAAGGGGCAAAATAAAGCAAAGCTCAGCTGTGTAAACTCTGCTTAGGAAAATAATCAATCGGTTATTGACGGGTTTTGTGATGAAGCCTGATGCAAAGCGGAGATATGTTTCTACTCTGAAATTGATTCTTCCTCTCATACTGATTTGCCAGAATTTTTTTTATCATTATTATTATTATTATTATTATTATTATTTAATTAAGTGATTTTTAAATTAATTCATTTTAATTTAATTATTAGTTCTTTTTTTTGCATCTGCCTGTAACTGTTACATTACACACAGAACTCCTCACAAAATAAATAAATAAACAAATAAAAATAAATAAATAAGCTAACTAAACATCTCCTTATCAACAATTATACTTTCTTTTAAATTTATTTATTTTTAAAATATATGGAGCATCTATTACATAAGACCCTCATACAGTGGGGCAAACAAGTATTTGATACACTACCGATTTTTCAAGTTTTCCCACTTACAAAGAATAGAGAGATCTGTAATTTTCATCATAGGTACACCTCAACTATGAGAGACAGAATGTAAAAAAAAATCCAGAAAATCACATCGTATGATTTTTCAATAATTAATTTCCATTTTATTGCATGAAAAAAGTATTTGATCACCTATCAACCAGCAAGAATTCTGGCTCTCACAGACCTGTTAGTTTGTCTTTAAGAAGCCCTCCTATCCTCCACTCATTACCTGTATTAATTGCACCTGTTTGAACTCGTTACCTGTATAAAAGACACCTGCCCACACACTCAATCAATCACACTCCAACCTCTCCACTATGGGCAAGACCAAAGAGCTGTCTAAGGACACCAGGGACAAAATTGTAGACCTGCACAAGGCTGGGGTGGGCTACAGGACAATAGGCAAACAGCTTGGTGAGAAGGCAACAACTGTTGGTGCAATGATTAGAAAATGGAAGAAATTCAAGATGACTGTCAATCTCCCTCGGACTGGGGCTCCATGCAAGATCTCGCCTCGTGGAGTATCAATGATCCTGAGAAAGGTGAGAGATCAGCCTAGAACTACACAGAAGAACCTGGTCAATGACCTGAAGAGAGCTGGGACCACAGTCTCAAAGGTTACCATTAGTAACACACTACACCGTCATGGATTAAAATCCTGCAGCGTGTGCAAGGTCCCCCTGCTCAAGCCAGCACATGTCCAGGCCCATCTGAAGTTTGCCAAAGACCATCTGGATGATCCAGAGGAGGCATGGGAGAAGGTCATGTGGTCAGATGAGACCAAAATAGAACTTCCCAACCGTGAAGCATGGGGGGGGCATCATGCTTTGGGGTGCTTTTCTGCAAAGGGTACAGGACGACTGCACCGTATTGAGAAGAGAATGGATGGGGCCATGTATCGCGAGATTTTGGGCAACAACCTCCTTCCCTCAGTAAGAGCATTGAAGATGGGTCGTGGCTGGGTCTTCCAACATGACAATGACCCCAAACACACAGCTAAGGCAACTAAGGAGTGGCTTCGTAAGAAGCATTTCAGGGTCCTGGAGTGGCCTAGCCAGTCTCCAGACCTGAACCCAATAGAAAATCTATGGAGGGAGCTGAAACTCCGTGTTGCCCAGCGACAGCCCCAAAACGTGAAAGATCTGGAGAAGATCTGTATGGAGGAGTGGGCCAAAATCCCTGCTGCAGTGTGTGCAAACCTGGTCAAGAACTACAGGAAACGTCTGACCTCTGTAACTGTAAACAAAGGTTTCTGTACCAAATATTAAGTTCTATTTTTCTACTGTATCAAATACTTTTTTTCCTGCAATAAAACGGAAATTAATTATTTAAAAATCATACGATGTGATTTTCTGGATTTTTTTTTACATTCTGTCTCTCATAGTTGAGGTGTATGTACAATGAAAATTACAGATCTCTCTATTCTTTCTAAGTGGGAAAACTTGAAAAATCGGCTGTGTATCAAATACTTATTTGCCCCACTGTATACATTATAAAAAAAAAATTCACATGTGAGTTTTGTCATAAAAAATAAATCAACATGTTTTAACCAGTCAGAAGAGAGAATTCAACAACACAACAGCAGAAAGCAATTTCATTTTTTTGTGAGAGAGAAGAAAGAAAGCAGTGTTGTTCTTCATAGATTTATTTATTTATTTATTTATTTTTAAAGAGAAATAATGGGTGTGTCTCAATCAGCCCACTAGCTCCCTAGGTCATGAATCAGTACATAATGTACACAATTCCCAGGATTTCCAATGACATGACTTACCATAAAACTCCAATATCTCAAATATTTAAGTTTTATAAATTTGTTAGCTTAATCTTATGCAGTATAACTACAGTATTTTTTTTAATTGTTAAACACTTAAAAGTCATTAGCTCTTTTAAGAGTTACAACAACGACAGCAAGCTACTTAGATTTATAGATCAAGTTGATTGACAGTTTGGTCCGTCCACCATTTTGTTCACTTTTCAGAAAATATGACACCGTTGATGCACCCTGGTTTTTTGTGGTGTATTGTGGGATTTTTGTACGTAACGTTCCAGTGAACTAGGAGCATTTTAAAATTGAGACAGAACCAAAAATGGGCAACTTCCAGTTACCAAAAGTGGGAGGAGCTTGTGTACCTTGTAAGTGTGCATGTTAGTCATTATTTCTAGCACTTTCCATGTTAACGGTTACTACAGGAGGTTCGGTTTAGCTAGCTGACTCAGCTCTATTTAATAGACATTACAACAGACTTCTGTATGAGAAGTGGTTTAACCAAATGAGCAAAAATCTCACAACGGCATTAACCAGTTCTTACAAAATTTTCTTTTATATATAAAACCAGAAACCTTCCTGCATACCCAATGTACTTTGCCACACTGTCATGTATGCTATGTAACCTCTTCTTCTTCTTTCAGCTTTTCCCTTCAGGGGTGGCCCCAGCGAATCATCTCTCTCCACCTATCCCTATCTTCTGCATCCTCAACCCTTGCACCCACTAGCTTCATATCCTCATTAACTGACGATTCGCATGATTAAATTTGGCAATGTTTTATGCCAGATGACCTTCCTGACGCAACCCTCTCTATTTATCCGGGCTTGGGACCGGCACAGAAGTCACTGGACTGTGACCCCCATGGCTAGATTCATGTAACCAATACACAAAATGTTTAGGATCCAAAACACCTCCAGATATTTTAATTCGTTCAATGGGGACATCCTTAAACACAAAAAAACACAGAAGAATGCATCCTGAAAACTAAACACGCAGCACCCCACCCCACCCCACACACACAAGGTGCTTATGGGATTTTGATAAGGAGGATACATCACAGACCCTGAGGTTCAGTTGAGCAACTTGTTTTTTTTTTTATGGGTTATTATTATTTTTTACATTAGCTAACAAAATGCAGCGTCGAGTCATTAAAAGCAAACAGGAATCGATACGCCGTCGGGGGTGTTTCTGCGACAGACTCCATACTGTAGCGCCTTTCATCCTCCAACCCACAGTCCAAAAAAAAAACAATAAATAACTTATTGATCGTACTTGTAGTAAAGCATAAGAATCTTAACCAGCGAGAGAGTTCGGATATAATTGGGCCCTGCAAGCAACATTCATCTTGATTACAGTCAATTTGAACCTATAAGGATTGGCTAACTATTGGTCATTCATCAAAGTCACATTGGTACGACTTGGTAAATGGAACTTTGGTCTGTTTATACCTGTTTCGTCAAATGTAAGTGGTGTGTCACCTACAGGTTTGGACAAATATCCATAAAAGAAAAGTCTGGCAACTTATTGCCCAAAATATACCTTCATATTCGTAGTTTTGTACTTTTACAGCATTTACATCCTTGAGTTTTCCTGTCAGTCCTAGGTGGACAAACCCTGCTGTGATACCCACAAACCACCAGTCATGTAGCACTGCAGCAGAACACTAATCACTTGTCTGAAACATATCACTGTCTCTCATGTCTCCCTAATGGGAACATAACCAGCTGCATCCTACATGGCACATCTGGGATTTGGGATTTGAGTCGACCACAGCATGAGCTGCTACAAAGCTGAGATTTTTTTTTTCTTCTTACCTAGAAAAATTTCCTGGATTTAAATGTCTTTCGATAACAAAAAATAAATAAATAAATAAATAAATAAATAATGAAATATCTCTGTATTTTGTTCATAGTCCAAAGGTGCTGGATCAAGTGCTGTTTTATAAGCTGTTGAATGAGAACGGATGCCATATTGTTAATAAATCAATAAATCTGGAATAATTACAACGAGAGTAGCAATTAAAACACATAATTACATTTTTTTTTTTAAATTTCAAGTAACAAAATAATGACTAATTCCTATTTTTTTATTATATTATATTATATTATATTATATTATATTATATTATATTATATTATATTATATTATATTATATATTTATTTTGTTTACACATTCTACTTTTAGTCTTTTTATTTATTTAAATTTGTTTTAATTTGTTAAATTGTCTACTGTTTTTATGTTACATTTGAATGCAATTGATACAGTAAGTTAAAAATAAATTTATTTAATTAAAATAATTTTTTTCTGTACCGCTTATCCGATCTATCATCAGGTCACGGGGAGCCTGTGCCTATCACAGGCGTCATCAGGCATCAAGGCAGGATACACCCTGGACGGAGTACCAACCCATCACAGGGCACACACACACACACACACACACACACTCATTCACTCACACAATCACACACTACAGGCAATTTAGAGACTCCAATCAGCCTAGAAGTATGGCTTTGGACTGTGGGAGGAAACCCACCAAGCACAGGGAGAACATGCAAACTCCACACACACAGTGAGCGGGAGCAAGACTCTTTTTTAAATAAATATTTTAAAATAAAATAAATTATAAATTAATTTAAAAAATATTTTTGTTTTGAATCTTTCTCTTCAGTCGGCATTTTCTATCCCTTATTTTTTTTTATGTATTTTTTAAGGGCAAATGCTGTTGCTTTAAGGTAAGGTGAGTCTGGATGTCTGGAAATATCCCAGTCTCAGACCTTTCTACTCAAGATCTGGCAACCACGGAGGAAGTAAATTTAATTATCTAAATGGAGCACTTGAACTGATTCTGACTACAATCTAATAATAAAAATCTAAATACAGCCCTGTGCAACATTTACACGATTTTTACACGCATTCATTCTATTTATTCTTGTTGTTTTTTGCTGTAATTGCTGTATATCCATCGCTTATTTCTGTTCTTACTGCCTGCTGCTACTCCATGGAAATCATTCCCATCATGATATTGTGTAGGCTGGGCAAAATAGAAAAAAAAAAAATCCCATCAATGATTGATGGGCGCCGTTTCTGTTCTCCTTCCTCACATTTATTTTAATGAAATCCCCACTGTTTATCCTTTCAAAGTCACCTGTAGTCTTTGAAAACCCGTGACATTTTGATGAAAAATGCAATAAAAGGAAGCAGCACCTTGTTTTTATGGTGTCTCCTTGGAAGTTTGCAGGTTTGACCTTACGTATCCCAAAGACGATGCTGCTTTCAACAAAACAAAAAAAACAACAACTTTGAAACAGAATCAAAGCCTGATGTTTGTCCGTCGGTCTGGTGGTTACCTGTAGACGTAAACATCAGGAAGCATGCTGTCAGGTCAGAAAAGTGGATATGTCTTTCAGACTTGTGCTCTCTTGACCTGTATATTTATATATATATATATATATATATATATATATATATATATATATATATATACACTATATTGCCAAAAGTATTCGCTCACCCATCCAAATAATCAGAATCAGGTGTTCCAATCACTTCCATGGCCACAGGTGTATAAAATCAAGCACCTAGGCATGCAGACTGTTTTTACAAACATTTGTGAAAGAATGGGTCGCTCTCAGGAGCTCAGTGAATTCCAGCGTGGAACTGTGATAGGATGCCACCTGTGCAACAAATCCAGTCGTGAAATTTCCTCACTCCTAAATATTCCACAGTCAACTGTCAGCTGTATTATAAGAACGTGGAAGTGTTTGGGAACGACAGCAACTCAGCCACGAAGTGGTAGGCCACATAAACTGACGGAGCGGGGTCAGCGGATGCTGAGGCGCATAGTGCGAAGAGGTCGCCAACTTTCTGCAGAGTCAATCGCTACAGACCTCCAAACTTCATGTGGCCTTCAGATTAGCTCAAGAACAGTGCGCAGAGAGCTTCATGGAATGGGTTTCCATGGCCGAGCAGCTGCATCCAAGCCATACATCACCAAGTGCAATGCAAAGCGTCGGATGCAGTGGTGTAAAGAAGGTGTGCTGTGGTATCTGGCACCAAGATGTTAGCAGCAGATCCTTTAAGTCCTGTAAGTTGTGAGGTGGGGCCTCCATGTATTCTTACAGGACTTAAAGGATACTTTTGATAGATACTGACCACTGCAGACTGGGAACACCCCACAAGAGCTGCAGTTTTGGAGATGCTCTGATCCAGTGGTCTAGCCATCACAATTTGGCCCTTCGTCAAACTCGCTCAAATCCTTACGCTTGTCCATTTTTCCTGCTTCTAACACATCAACTTTGAGGATAGAATGTTCACTTGCTGTCTAATATATCCCACCCACTAACAGGTGCCATGATGAGGAGATCATCAGTGTTAATCACTTCACCTCTCACTGGTCACAATGTTATGCCTGATCGGTGTATGTCCCATAAACAGGAAATGAAACTGCATGACCCGGACACTCTGGGAGCGTGGAGGGGGAGGAACATGCACCTGATGTTCTTACGTATATATTCATACTGAGGACAATGGAGGATGCAGAGTAATTTTATTTGATCCAAATCAGAATAATATTTATTGTCTATTTATTATTATTTTATTTTTTCTAATTTTTTTCACCAATTGCCATTTTTTTCTCAACATAGAATGTTAAGACTCATTAAAATGTAACAGTTTGTAACAATTCACTTCCTTTCTTTCGACTTCATTCATATGAAATCAAATAAAATCAATCATGAAATATTTATACGAAATTAAATAAAATTACATTTTATTTTAATTCAGATGAATGAAGTTGAAAGAAAGGAAGTGAATGATTACAAATTTGGTTGTAAAATTCTATATTGAGCAAAAAATTTGCGAAGAAAAAAATAAAAATAATTAAAAATAAATAAATAAATAAATAAATTCATTAAAAAAAATTTGAATTTAAAAAAACAAGTATTGTAAAACAGCTTAGACAGCAAAAAAAATGAATATATGTTATAAATAATAATATTACTCTCATTGTATCCTGACTTTTTGGACATGTCCATTGGCGTCTTTTCTGTAAACTTCATTTCAGTACCAAGTTAGGCTTTAGAGTTGACACAAATCTCCTACAAATATTTGAAGATGAAAAAAAAAAAAAAGATTGCAATACCGGTCCCAGATCCTTGTAAAAAAAAAAAAAAAAATCTCCCAAGCTTCTTAGCGCAATATACAGAAAGGAAAAAAAAGAATTGCACCATCCTGTCTATTTCTCTCTATTTCTCTTTGGATTTTTAATGAATTTTGAACAGCTTCTTATAAATGGAACTCTCGCCAGCATCAATCCTGCATCTCTCACCAGCCATGTGCTTTCAATCACGTCAAATCCCAGACTGTTCTGTGTGATGTGCTGTTTCTATGATGAATTCTACACTTCAGAAGCTTCACCGAAACATATGTGAAGTCGGTCTCTTTTGTGAATCATTTGGGAAGGGTTGTGTGTGTGTGTGTGTGTGTGTGACAATAAGAGCTCCCTATTAACCAGTGGATTGATTATGCATAATGCTAGGGGCCTTTCACACGGCAAAAGTGTTTAAGTCTGTATTATTACCCCTTAATTAAATCCAAATAGCAGCGAACACAAAGTAAATGATTGCTTTTGATCAGAGGACTCTATCCGCTTCCATTTGAAGTCAACAGCCCGCGAGGCGAAACACATTTATGTGCTCTGCTTTGTTTGACAGTCGCTTCGTGGGCACGGTGCAGCACTCACGTCTGGAAAAAAACCCCTAATCTCAAACGTCTTTTGTTGTTTCAGCCTCACGTTCGGCTTTGCTCTAAGGGTCCGAGGATATCTCGACCGCATCCAGACACATTAGCACGTGTGTGTTACCATCTGTTTCTGAAGCAGGCGTGGTGCGAGGAGACGGTGTAGCCTTCAGAAGAGCACATCACAGAGAGCCCGAGTCTGAGTGCTGCCATTTCTGGCTCTTTTGTCCTTGCGGATCTAAATCCGCCTTCGTACATCCAGCTGTGAAAAGAGGGGAAAAATGGCTGATAAAAAAAAAACAGTCAGATGTTTGGGGGGGTTTTTTTCTCGCTCTCTCTCCCTGCTGCAAAGGGACAAGGCTGCGTAGGATGTGGGATAGGATAAACTTGCAGTGCGTGGTCGCATTAAAAAAAAAAAAAAAAAAACGCTTCATCAAACTGGGTCGATGCGATGCTTTCATAATAAGTTCAGAATAAGTCTGCGACTTCATTATCGTCTCACATCAGCTTTGATTTTTCTTTGTGGAAAAACCACTTTATTCCGGTCGAAGCCCAGAAAATCCTTTCAGCTGCTACAAAAGGAGGCCGCTGTGTATTGGTGCGAGTATCAGTTAACACAAGCCAAAGCGCTTGCCTCCTACTCATCATCATCATCATCACCATCATGTATTTGCAATGAGACACTGATCTTCCTAACAGGGTTGTTACAGCACATCAATATAACAGTGTATCATAATAGTTACAAATATTATCCATAAAGAAAACCAAAATCGGAATAACCGTAAATATCTTTAGAATTAAATGTACAGCAATTATATTAGACGCTCGTTTACTTTCATTATCCCCCATGAGATGATGGCGGTCGTTTACTGCAACGCCGTCACAGCATTTAACATTTTCCCACGATATTCAGTGTCATTAACGAAATTAAAGAAAAGAAATCAGACATAGACGTAAACATAGACGTAGCAGAAGCATTCAGAGACCCATAATGCAATGCAGACGCTGCACACGAGACGGAGTTACACCAGAGACCCGGATCGACTAGTTAGCGGTCTACGAGATGACTCGATGGCAGTGAAGACGTTATTAATTAGCTTTGAAAGCTGCTCTGTTGTTTTAGAGCTGGACAGAATAAATAAAAGAATACAGCAATAAAGCGCCGCCGCATCATATTATCGGTAATGTAGGAAACTGCACTAGAAGTCAATTCAAATAACATCACCAAATACATTTTGGATGCTATTGAAGGTTGTATAATAATTCTAAATATTATTTTGGAATTGTTTAGGTCGCTAGGAACGATTTTGTGATAACTTTGTGTAACTTTGGTTCATTAATGAATACAAAATTGTTACTGTGGACAAATTGCTAGGGTGTAAGAGGAATAAAACTTCCTGTTATTGGGAAAGAATCCACTTTGAATTCAAATGAAACAGTAATCATACACAGTACAACATGAAGTGAAGCCGTTTTCTACGATTGGCTGTGCTAAAAAAAGAATAGAGACAAAAATTCAAATTAGAATTCAAATTAGTTTAAAAAGTAAGAAAAGAAATAAAAAAATATATATATAAAATAATAAAATAAAATAAAAATGGAATTAGCTATACAGAACAGAGAAAAATAATAAATAAATAAAAAAAATAAGAAGAATAAATAAATAAATAAATAAATAAATAAATAAATAAATAAATAAATAAATAAATAAATAAAATGGAATTAGCCACACAAAAAGATAAATAAAAATAAAACAATGCAATTTTAAAAAATAATAAAATAAAATAAAATGGAATTAGCTATACAGAATAGAGTAAATAAAAATATAATAATAAAATTTAAAAAAATAAAATAAAATGGAATTAGCCACACAGAACAGGGAAAAATAAAGAAAATTATAAATAAAAATAAAACAATGAAATTTATGAAAATAATAATATAAACTAAAAATGGAATTAGCTTTAATGAACAGAGAAAAATAGAAAATAAATAAAAATACAATAATAAAATTTAAAAAATAATAATAATAAAAAATAAAATGAAATGGAATTAGCCACACAGGACAGAGAAAAAATTTAAAAAATGATAAATAAAAATAAAACAATGAATTTTTTTTTTTAAATAAATTAAATTATATATATAAATTATATAAAAAATACAGCATATGAGTACAATAGAATGACTGATGATGTGAATGTTCTGATATAAATATAGTATAAACTTTATTCGATTCTTGAATCCACTGAATCACGGTTTCTTGCTCCTAATGCGAGTCTAAACTAAGTAATAAAAACTCATCCAGCAACGATTATTTCTGATTTTGGTGAAATGAATCTGTCACTGTCAGATCTACAGGTTCTCCAGGTCGAGCTCAGTCGGATCCTTATCTCCGATTCCGAGTCGCCCAATTTATCTCAGCGAGCTTTGCTGTTTCTGGTGGTGTCATCATGTCGCCGGTGCTGAGGAGACGCCGTGGTCCTGACGCTCCTATTTTATGAAATCGAACGAGGCGACAGAACGAGCGCCGGCGTCTCGCCACCTTTCTCTCTCAGGGCCGATTGTCAGTCAACACGATGGAGCTGTTTCTTATGAAGGACACGGAAGCGGCTCTATATATCGCTCACCTGGTGTCAATCCTGAGAATCTAATAACACAGCTAATAATAGGACAATAAGGTTATGACCCGCAACCAGTTCATTAAGCTCCGCCCACACAGTGTAAAATAGCTATTGAATACTGGGGCATTGCCTTGTTTCAATTTTTCCTGTTTAACTTCCATTTTTTCATTGATTATTATGGGATGGCATATAGTTACTATACCAATAATTCTCAATATCACAAAAACATCTTCTGACCTCTGACTGGAAAAAAATAACTAGCAGGTGTAGCTAGCTACACTGACCAGAGGCCCCACAATATGCTAACTAGTCTAGTAAGCTTTTAAATAAATAGACAGTGTGGAAATAAGTTCTTTGATTTATGTCACAAACCGACTGTACTAGCTACTTACATTAGCTACAAACACTCTCCAGAGATACTAATGATCTCTACTTCCTTCCAAAGCTTCATTTTTCTTTTATTGTAGCCAAAAAACAAGTAATGATAATGTAACCATGGTTATAAGCCAAAAAAATACAATAAAAAAAATTTACAACTAGCAAAGAGAGAAACTAGCTTGTTTGTCCAGCGAAAACATACAAGTTACAATTGTGCTAGCTCCCCGCTAAAACCATTGTTAGCCAACACATCATTTCTACAGAGTTACAGCATGCATGATTGATTTCTAATGCTAAAAACCTTTGCCTTAATTTGTCCTCTCGCTTCAGGTTTAATAAGCGGCTCTTTGAAATGTAATAAAGCAGCAGCGAGAACATTTCCTCCCCTGAGCCAAGCCTCAAGTTCAATTAAATAGTGAAATGTCTCCAGGAAAAGCGTCTCTGCCAAGCAGTCGGACCATTTTAAAAAAAAAAAAAAAAAACGCTGTCATTTTGTCGTTAAAGAAAGATTAGTTGTAAATGAAGTCCTGCTTCAGATCAAGGTGTTTGAAATCAGCTAGCATCACTTCAAGTCAAATTGCTGTATCAAACTGAGTTATTGCCAGCACCCTGAAGTTGGACCACAGAATTTCAATTCTTTTTTTCATTTCTGAACAACTTCTCTGCACCTTCCTCTTGATTCCCAGTGAACTCAATACAATAGCTCGACTGTCCTTTCTGTCCTTCTCGACCTTGTATTTGTTTTGTGTGCTTGCTTTAGCTTGAAAAATTTATATAATTTTTATAATATATATTTATTTTTATTTTATAATAATCTGTTAGCATATCCTGTAGCTCAAAGGTTTAACACCAGTCGTTCTTCTACATGGTCAGTCTAGGAATATTGAAATCCTGTTTCGTAACAGATGTTTGTCTCCTTGCATTATTCGCTGCCTTGCATCCATGTGCAATGATGAGCTCATTTTTTATTATTATTCAGAAACAAAACCAGAGCACCTTAACCACTAAGTTACCACATGAGGTAACAGCAGCAACATCAAGTGTGTGGAATTATGACATTATGAGACTGAGGAAGTAGCTGTGGTCATACAGTATATTGCCAAAAGGGACACCCCTCCAAATCACTGAATTCAGGTGTTGTTTTTCAGGGCTTGGGCTCGGCCCCTTAGTTCCAGTGAAAGGAACTCTTAATGCTTCAGCTTCATACCAAGACATTTTGGACACTTTCATGCCCCCAACTTTGTGGGAACAGTTTGGGGATGACCCCTTCCTGTTCCAACATGACTGCACAGCAGTGCACAAAGCAAGGTCCATAAAGACATGAATGAGTGAGTTTGGTGTGGAGGAACTTCACAGAGTCCTGACCTCAACCTGATAGAACACCTTTGGGATGAATTACAGCAGAGACTGCGATCCAGGCCTTCGCATCCAACATCGGTGCCTGACCTCACAAATGTACTTCTAGAGGAATGGTCAAAAATTCCCATAAACAGACTCCTAAACCTTGTGGAAAGCCTTCCCAGAAGAGTTGAGACTGTTATAGCTGCAAAGGGCAGGACAACTCCATATTACATTCATGTGCATGTAAAGGCAGACGTCCCAAAACATTTGGCAATATAGTGTATGTATGGTTTCCTGTTGAGATCCCCAGAGCAGCAAGTGCCATATTTGGTGATTTAAAATCAATGTTTTTATTTCTGACAGGACAGTTTCACGTATTTAGTTCCACAGAAACACATTCCTTGTGCCCTAATATTCGTTTCAGTTGTGACGTATAGCGATTTTAACGATGAACTTCTCCATAAAGCAGTTTTACAAAAGTCAGAGGCATCGACGGTAAGAAAAGGATGATATTACAAAGAAACCGGACTCAAAAGAGAACCCGTCGTCGTCTGGGTGTGTAACCGGGAATATGGCTACAATATGGCCTCCACCCTCTTTATTTGGCCTCTTAAAACTAATGCTTAAAATAACACTTGTTCCAGCACAATGTAGAATTTTTTTCTATTTGATAGAAAATGTAACATCAATAAGCATGAATATTTATATGATTTATATAATTATATTATTATTAATCGTTTTAAATTTGCTTGACTTTTCACAAACATCCAGCACATCCTAATATTCAGCCATTTTCTAGTTACTTGATGATTATCCAAAATCAGAGGTATGAAATTGTAATATGTATCTGAAATAGTTTTTAAAAAATCAATAAAAGTCCCAAATAACAACATTTAATGCAACCAACCATGTCTGATTTATCTGCTATGTCAAACAAAACCTCAATTTTTTGCCATCAATGTAAACGTGTTAAAGTCCGGCCCTCGACCAATTTTTTTTTTTTTGAATGGCTGTTAAGCCAGATGATGAACATGATGGGTCAGGATGAGCGCAGCTGCGATGCAGGCATGGACGCAGATATTTGGCATCATCATTAAACGATCAAGCTGACTCTGTTCCAGCCAAAGCATTATAACACTCAGCCACTGGCTCTATTCCTGTTCATCTAAATTCAGCCCATTTATAATGTGTATCGGTGGAATTGTCATAATAATAGCTTTATTATGACAAATATGTCAGATCAGTGATAATGGCAGAGATTTGTTCCTGTTCGTGCCTCCACTTTATAATCGTTGGTTGTAGGAAAGTCCATATGCTTCCAGAGAAATTCTTTTCTCCGTCCGGACGGCTGACCTGGCCGTGTTACAAGGATATGATGGATTAAACATGCTGAATTGATTCACTCTAATGGAGGGGTTCGGATATGACAATGAGGGTTTGACATAGTGTAGGTTTTGACATAATTTAGCTGATTATGTCCTTCTATAAACAGCAACATGTGGCCACATGAACATCACACTGCTCCAGAGAAGGAAATTCAGAATCCAAAAAACGATCCCGATGATGGAAAGTAAAGTTTCATTAGATACATATAGATAACATGCTACACTGAAAAGCCAAACTGCTGTATCAAAAACTGAAGTCAACATGGCTTCCATGACATGAGGGCAGAGAATACATCACATGAGTGAAGGAAACTAACCAACAACTAGAATTATTGCTAGCACCCTAACGTTCTACCACAAGATGTCAATTCTTTTCTTATTTCTGAACAACTTCTCTGCACCTTCCTCTTGATTCCCAGTGAACTAACCGTAAAACATTTCTAATGTAATACAAAAGCTCGATTTTCCTTTCTGTCCGTCTTCACCTTGCATTTGTTTTGTGTGTTTGCTTTAGCTTGAAAAATGTACTATATAAACAAAATATGTTAGCATATACTGTAGCTCAATGGTTCATTCTTCTATACGGTCAATCCAAGGAGTTTTGGAAGCCTGTTTCCTAACATGTGTGTCTCCTTGCATTTTTAATTATTATTCTGAAACAAATCCAGAAAAGAAGGAATTATAGTTGAAATGGTTTTAACTACATTCCTAGAGCTTGGATTAGTATCAATATGGTTTGTAGCAATGCATTCGAAAAATTCAAAAATCAAATCTGTCGAGGTTGATATCATCAACATGGAGTCAACATGGGTATGGTGTTGGACATCCGTCTCTAAAAGTTCATAATCTTACTTGTACTTCTTCTTTTGAGGAGTGAAACACTGACTTCAGTGTTATTTATATTGACTATACAGAGTCCTGACCTCAACCTGATAGAACACCTTTGGGATGAATTAGAGCGGAGACTGTGAGCCAGACCTTCTTGTCCAACATCAGTGCCTGACCTCACAAATGCACTTCTAGTGGAATGTTCAAAAATTCCCATGAACACACTCCTAAACCTTGTGGAAAGCCTTCCCAGAAGAGTTGAAGCTGTTATAGGCGGGCCAACTCCATATTACATTCATGTGCATGTAAAAGCAGATGTCCCAGTTTTGGAATGACTTGCAGTCTCCACTTCATCCCAAATCATCCCAAAGGTGTTCTATCGAGTTGAGGTCAGGACTCTGTGCAGGCCAGTCAAGTTCCTCCAAGTTCCTTTGTCCAAAATGTCTTGGTATGCTGAAGCATTAAGAGTTCCTTTCACTAAAACTAAGGGGCCGAGCCCAACCATATATAGTGGCAATATAGTGTAAGATACAGCGCCCTTGGAGCAGGGAGGGTTAAGTGTGCTGGGACTTGAACCCTGATCAACAACCCAGAGCCTTAACCACCTGAGCCACCACTGCCCCAGTACTGCTGTATAATATTAAAAAAAAAGATGCATGTCATTGTATTGTGGAACAATATTTTGTTCATTT
Organism: Hemibagrus wyckioides; assembly: GCF_019097595.1. Classification (NCBI taxonomy): domain Eukaryota; kingdom Metazoa; phylum Chordata; class Actinopteri; order Siluriformes; family Bagridae; genus Hemibagrus; species Hemibagrus wyckioides. The sequence goes on along the minus strand of NC_080718.1, from coordinate 3,737,375 downwards.
TTGTACTTTTTGGATGAATGACTTATTCTCATGAGTATCAGCTGCTGTTCTCTATTATTTATGACAATATATATAATTAAACTATGATTGTATAATTAAACTATACAATGAGTATTTTTTTTTATGTTTAATAATGTACTATTATTTCACAATGTTAGTCATGCTGTTAGACTTTAAAAGCAGCATATAGGCTTTGAAAAGAAACCATGAGGAGTTTGTTTTTTTTCCGGGCTCGCATCTAAGGTTGAATCAGGACAAATAAATAAAGAACAGCAGTGACGGAGGTGGAGAAAGTGATGGCTTGGTTGTAGCGTTGGTTTATTTCACAAAGTGAAATATTGAGGTACGGACGAAGGAGGAAGTCGTCTGTTGAGTTTGCTCTCAAATGTGTTCCGTCTGCTGCTTTTATGGGCGAGAAATAACGTGAAAAACAAAGGACCCGGAAATTGAACCGAGGCACCATGGAGTGCGCAGAAGAGAACGTGTGATATTGGGACCAATCACTTACAGGTGGTCATCTCAGGAAAAAATACAGCAGTTATGTATCTTCTCTCTCTCTCTCTCTCTCTCTCTTTATTCCCCATAAACATGTCACCGAGGCTGTCAAGGTCTCTTCTCTGACACTGCTTGAAAAGTGTGAAATACAAATCCAGGTCATCTTTTGACACTCTAACATTGGTAACCAGTCCCTTCAGTGTTTCTCAATTTTCCGATCGGAAAATGAATCAAAAAGACTGCGATTTTATAATAATTACCACAGTTGTCACATAAGTTGTAAGCTATACGTAATTAGATGTGTAGTCACTGCAACAATTTCCATAAAAAAATATCGCTGAAGTGCCCAAAATTAAATTTTTAGGAAATCAAACGATATTCAGAGTTAAATGCTAGTAAGGTATAAGCCCTATTCAGAGTATTACAAAAGTTACACAAGTGGGTGGAGTTTGATTAAAACAGAGGCGTGGCTCAGTTATCTAAAAATCTGACGTTTCTCTAATTTTCTTCCAGGATACTGACTCAAGTGAGGAGCAGTATAATGTCCAGCAGCACTGTTTTATAGCTTGATCAACTGGATCAAGTGGTATTTTATAAGCTGCTGAATTTGAACTCAGATTATTCGTACAACAACAGATAGCACTTTTTTCGAATTTTTAAACTTCAATCTACTTCAATCTACTACATATTTCGTTGCATTTGATCTTCATTACTTATCTTAAAAATTGTGTTTATATATGGTATTCCATTTGAAAGTTAAGAAAAATCTTCAGTCCCTATTTTCTATCCCCTAATTATTTTTTTTTAGGTCCGTAAGGTAACTGTTTGTGTTCAGACGCTATTGAAGTCCACATCCTGGACGCTTTTATTCAAGAAAAATGGGACAACATTTAAAATATAAACAAAACACGGGTGATTTTAATGATCCAAACAGAACATCATCATAAATGTCTGTGTAACTCATTCTGAATACTTTCCCTTTCCCACTTTAAATATTAACATAAATTTTGGGCTTAAATCTCAGAATCTCACTCCGTCCCAGTATGCATGAACCCAGTATCTTAATCCATCCCAATGTGCACAAATCCAGAATCTCAATCCTTTCCAGTATCCATGAATCCAACAGCTCAATCCGTCCCAGAATGAATGAATCCAACATCTCAATCTGTCCCGGTTTGCACGAATCCAGCATCTCAATCCATCCCAATATGCACAAATCCAGCATCTCAATCCATCCCAATATGCATGAATTTAGCATCTCAATCCTTCCCAGTATGCACGAATCCAGCATCTCAATCCATCCCAGTATGCACGAATCCAGCATCTCAATCCATCCCAGTATGCACGAACCCAGCATCTCAATCCATCCCAATATGCACAAATCCAGCATCTCAATCCATCCCAATATGCACAAATCCAGCATCTCAATCCATCCCAATATGCATGAATTTAGCATCTCAATCCTTCCCAGTATGCACGAATCCAGCATCTCAATCCATCCCAGTATGCACGAATCCAGCATCTCAATCCATCCCAGTATGCACGAACCCAGCATCTCAATCCATCCCAATATGCACAAATCCAGCATCTCAATCCATCCCAATATGCACAAATCCAGCATCTCAATCCATCCCAATATGCATGAATTTAGCATCTCAATCCTTCCCGGTATGCACGAATCCAGCATCTCAATCCATCCCAGTATGCACGAATCCAGCATCTCAATCCATCCCAGTATGCACGAACCCAGCATCTCAATCCTTCCCAGTATGCATGAATCTAGCATCTCAATCCATCCCATTAAACATGAATCCAGCATCTTAATCCTTTCCAGTATGCATGAAGCTAGCATCTCAATCCATCCCATTATACATGAATCCAGCATCTCAATCCTTTTCAGTATGCACAAATCCAGCACCTCAATCAGTCCCAGTATGCACGAATCCAGCATCTCAATCCATCCCAGTATGCATGAATCCAGCATCTCAAACCGCCCCAATATGCATGAATCCAGCATCTCAATTATGTCCCAGTATACAAGAAACCAACATTTTAATCCTCCCACCATGCATGAACCCAGCATTTCAATCCATCCCAGTACACACGACTCCAGCATCTCAATCCGTCCCAGTATACACAAATCCAGCATCTCAGTGCATCCATGTATGCATGAATCCACCATCTCGAGCCGTCCCAGTATGCACAAATCCAGCATCTCGATCCTTCTCAGTATGCACACATCCAGCATCCCAATCTGTCCCAGTATGCACAAATCTAGCATCTCAATCCTTTCCAGTATGCACAAATCCAGCATCTCAGTTATGTCCCCGTATACAAGAAACCAACATTTCAATCTGTCCCACTATGCACAAACCCAGCATTTCAATCCTTCCCAGTACCGACGAATCCAGCCTCTCAATCCGTCCCAGTATGCACGTATCCAGCAAATACAACCTCTGAATTGTGAGTGTGTTCCTGTGTTAAAGAGGAGCTCTGTGCAGATGTGGTCAATTCCGTGATTCTTGTGTTGAATAAGTAAACAACTCTTAATGATAGCCATTTGCAGTAGAGACCCAAAGCCAATGTCTTTGTCAGAGTTTCTGTTATATTTGTTGCTAGAGGTTAATACTCTGAAGGCTGGCTTTCTGTTTAAACTGAAACAACTTTCCCTTTAAATTAGTGCAATGGCGTGTGATGCACCTGCACAAGCTTATATAAAATGCATTAGGTGTCAGTCAGGATACCCCTCCTGTGATAAGTGTGCAAAGCACAGCAGCTACCTTAACAATCCTGTGACCTTTACTGAAAGCAAATCTGCCCTTAGAAATAATGAAAACTTGAGGCTCATGTGTGATGAGTAACGTGTGTAACACTGGCTTCATTTACACTCGGACTCTTGCAGCTGACCACTGACCACTTTGCAACGAAGGGTCGGGATTTTAGACGCGAGAAATCTAGGAGCTTGACAGCGTTATATCACGAGTTCTCATCAATGGCATGATGTGGGACAAACTATCACACACGCACACACACACTTAAAGGCACACATAAACTGCATTCATGAACATTTTAAATACATGACATTTTTCTTATGAATTCATGTTGAATTAAAACATGTATTTTCATTTGAATTTCCAATTAAAAACTATTTAAAACTATTTAATGCTATATAATTATTATGAGCTGCTCCAGAGCTCCTGGTTACACAACTCCAACTGACTGTATATGATTATAGAAAGGACATTTTTCATAACAATTTTGTAAATGTCTTGTTGTTATTTTGCTCAATGATGCTTGAAGCTCCACCACAGTCTCAAGTCTCAACTCTATCTGTCTTGCCTTCGACCAGATTTATAAATAAAAATCTACCACCACCTCACTTCACTGTGGGGCTGACTTTCCATTTCCTAAAACTCAAATCTAGCTTTAAGCCAAAAGCAAAAATTTTACCTGAGAACTATTGCATTTACCCCCAGGAGCCATGAATTTACCCCTAAAAGCTCCACCTGGATGCTTGGTTGCTCTATTCAACCCTTTACAGTAGTTCCAGTGAAAGGAACTCTTAATGCTTCAGCATACCAAGACATTTTGGACAATTTTATGCTCCCAACTTTGGGGACGACCCCTTCCTGTTCCAACATGACTACACACCAGTGCACAAAGCAAGGTCAATAAAGACATGGATGAGCGAGTTTGGTGTGGAGGAACTTGAGTCCTGACCCGATAGAACACCCATGGGATGAATTAGAGTGAAGACTGTAAGCCATTCCAAAACTGGGACGTCTGCCTTTACGTGTACATGAATGTAATATGGAGTTGTCCCGCCCTTTGCAGCTGTAACAGCTTCACCTCTTCTGGGAAGGCTTTCCACAAGGTTTGGGAGTGTGTTTATGGGAATTTTTGACCATTCAACTAGAAACACATTTGTGAGGTCAGGCACTGATGTTGGACAAGAAGGCCTGGCTCAAAGTCTCCACTCTATTTCATCCCAAAGGTGTTCTATGGGGTTAAGGTCAGGACTCTGTGAAGTTCCTCCACACCAAACTCACTCATCCATGTCTTTATGGACCTTGCTTTGTGCACTGTTCTTTTTAAAATCAGAACCTAGAGGATTTCTTGAAACAATTTCAGCCAGAAGGCAAAGAAATCACTGGTCAGAATCCTCACATGGATTGTTTTTGTCAGCCGAAAGAGTCAGTTGTTATTACTGATCTAAGTGAAATGATCTGGCATTGGACTACAATTGCCTTGATAGCTTTAAAACTGCAATTGCTATGAACATTCAAGGTTTGCACTCAAGACTCCATTAGCGACCAGTTCCACTACGGGTCAGAACTAGCATGATTCGAAAGCTTAGCCACTGACCACTTTTTGACCATGTTGTACAGTTTTAGAAGGGAAATGGTTTAGAATTGCAGTATCTGGCATCACCAAGATGACAACAAGGTTTCTTTTTGAGTTCTCATCCTCACTTCTTCCTTTACGTACAGCCTCTGGACCAAAATTCCTGGTCATAATCATGCTGAATGTAGGAAGTTCATTATTATTACTATTACTATTAGAATCTTTTTCATTTTTGTTTAGGAACATATACAGTACAATATTCTTTCCAGTACAATAGCTTTTAATGTGGCTAAGCAACAAATATATTATATATATTAAATATATTTCCAACGCCTTCACAGTTACGATATTAATGTTTTATATATAAAATATCCCAACTAATTTAACACCTCTGCCCTGTACTCCTACTGCTTCCCAGCTTGTGACTCAACTCAACAGTTAAAAATAACTGGAAGACTGCTGAACTGAAAACTCTGTTAAATATACAGATAACTTAGTAAACATATCCTTTACAGTCAATGATATCCAATAAAATATTTTACTCCAAATTTCAGCGGGTACCTTTTTAGCTAATCGTTATAGCAAGCTTGTTAGCTTTACAATGTAGATAATATGTAAGGAGCTACATTCACTTAAATAATTTAGTTTCCATTTTAGCTAAAATTAAGTGGAATAGCAACGACGTATTGGATGGTTGCATATGTAGCTTCTTTGTTAGCATGTTTGGATGGTAATCTAGCTAACCAGCAAGAATATGTGAGTCTAAATCTTCACACAATTTCTGCAGAAAACGCTTTCGGAAAAAGGAACAGATTTAAAAACTAGAAAATTCGGTTATTTCAATAAGTACACTTCTTTTGTTAGACTTTAGGCTACTCTTTGAGGCTAATCTTAGCTGAGTCTAAACACCAAACAGTTTGATAAGGAAGTAAATGATTTGACTTATAAACAAGTCTAAAAATGGTCAAAATAACAGAATAACATATACACTATATTGCCAAAGGTTTTGGAACACCCCTCATCGAGTTTGGTGTGGATGAACTTGACTGGCCTGCACAGATTCCTGATGTCAAACTGAGAGAACACCTTTGGGTTGAATTAGAGCGGAGACTGTGAGCCAGACCTTCTCGTCCAACATCAGTGCCTGACCTCACAAATGAACTTCTAGAGGAACGGTCAAAAATTCCCATAAACACACTCCTAAACCTTGTGGAAAGCCTTCCCAGAAGATTTGAAGCTGTTATAGCTGCAAAGGGCGGGACAACTCCATATTACATTCATGTGCATGTGAAGGCAGACGTCCCAGTTTTGGCCTGGCTCGCAGTCTCTGCTCTAATTCATCCCAAAGGTGTTCTATGGGGTTAAGGTCAGCACTCTGTGAAGTTCCTCCACACCAAACTCACTCATCCATGTCTTTATGGACCTTGCTTTGTGCACTGTTCTTTTTAAAATCAGAACCTAAAGGATTTCTTGAAACAATTTCAGCCAGAAGGCAAAGAAATCACTGGTCAGAGTGACAATTGCTACAATTGCTATGATAGCTTTAAAACTGCAATTGCTATGAACAGTCAAGGTTTGCACTCAAGTCTCCATTAGCGACCAGTTCCACTACGGGTCAGAACTAGCATGAATCGAAAGCTTAGCCATTGACCAAAGCTGCAAAGGGCGGGACAACTCCATATTACATTCATTTGCATGTAAAGGCAGGTGTCCCAGTTTTGGCCTGGCTCGCAGTCTCCACTCTAATTCATCCAAAAGGTGTTCCATCAGGTTGCAGGCCAGTCAAGTTCCTTCACACCAAACTCGCTCATCCATGTCTTTATGGACGTTACTTTGGTCACTGGTGTGCAGTCATGTTGGAACAGGAAGTGGCCATCCCCAAACTGTTCCCACAAAGTTGGAAGCATGAAATTGTCCAGAATGTCTTGGTATGAAGCTGAAGCACTGGTATCCTTTCACTGGAACTAAGGGGCCGAGCCCAACCCCTGAAAAACAACACCTGATTTCAATGATTTGAAGGGGTGTCCCAAAACTTTTGCCAATATAGTGTAAGTTGAGAGTTGGATGATTTAGAATGCTAAACTTGAGAGTAAAAGCTTCTCTTACCTGTTAGCCGCATTAGCTTGTAGCTACAGAGTAAAACAAAAAAAAGACTGCTTTTGTTAATCAGATGCATTTGAAGTACAAGAGAAATGGCCTAAATGTCATTTTAGACACCACTTTATTCTAGGATAAGATTACACCAGCTATGAATTCATACTTTATTTGTCTAAACCTCTGTTCACGCATTTTGTAAAGAAGGAACTCCAGCAGTGTTCAGACAATAAAACAAAGTGTTTCAAGATTCTAAGCCTCATTACTTACCTTTCCTACAACAGCTAATAATCCTGTATGTCTGTGTCTAACCTAAACCCTATGATTTATTTGGAAGTCTAAAACCTTAGGAAAAAAAAAGTTGTTTAGAAAGTGTTCCAGTTAAGCGTTTAAAAAAACCTCGAATTGAGAGCCTGAGTGATTTTAGTGGCCGTGACTCAATAATTTGTTCCTAATCTTTTGTAAATATGTTTACCTCTGACTAATGGGTCTGCTATTGACTCTGTGTGAAACGAAGCGCATGAGAGATTAACACACTCCTCGCGCCTTTAGGTTCATTTAGGAATGGAGTACTTTAAGGTTCAATTAAAGCGTCACGCAAGACACTGTTAAGAATCATCTCTGCTTGTAAACAGAAAACCTGTCAGCGAGCGCGTCCGAATTCCTTTTCTAGGGCAAGACGATGCGGTCTGTCTTCTTTCCTGTTTCTTCGTTGTTCAGAAGCAGGAGTGCTGACAATCCGAGGTGCTAAACCTCTCTTCGCTGAGTGACAGCGATCAGCGTTGGAGACATCTGCGTATCCAAAACTCTGCGAGGAAATATTATGTCTTCTGGACATCAGCAGATCAAATCCGTGAGGCATGAAGTTCTTGACCACGGTCACTTCCTGTGACAGTTCAGCAAAAACGTATGTCTCGCATTGGACGTCTACAAGCCTCGAGTCAGGAGGAATTTGCATTAATGCTGATGCCGTTCCGAGCAGGTTATTTTTGCGCTGCTCTGAGCGGTGCTCGGCCCCTGAGTCATTACCAGAACAAAGTCTCGCATGTTATTCTTCTGCCTTTGTTTCAGCGCTGGCTCAGGGGCAACTCGATGCACTGCACAGAAACATCGCCTTTTTTATCTCTGATCTGTAACCAGCGCACTGGGTGTAGTTCTCTTTCAGGCTCGTTTGTAAATCATTGCTTTAGCCAAGTATACAGCTTGCTGTTGGAAGTATTTATGAAGACATATACAAAGGGCTTGTAGACTGAGTGCCTTTACATGCACCTCCTGTCACTATCCAAGAAACCTTTCTGGGGTCAGTGAACTGTGAGAACAACCATGAGCTCAGCACCCCTTCTTATCAAAAAATAAAAACACTGGAGCTCTAAGCAATAGTTTACACCACATTTAGTAGGTACCGGATTAGTTAGCTGGTCAATTTAATCTTAATTCGATTAAACACAGTCAAAAACACCAAGCCTAGAATTTTATGTGGCATCACGCTGTATAATCGTTGCTAATTTAAGGCACGAATATGTCTTTAATTTGCTATGCTATTAGCTGCAACAGCTATTAATGAGGCATGAGATTAACAGTTTATTTAAAGGAACATCTGGACTCCCAAAGCACTATGTAACTAGCATTGGATTTCAGGTAAATTAGCAAGTGACAACTCTCCTGCTTTAGCTAATGCTAACAGTTTGTGAATGACATTTAATGTTAGCCTTTAATAGCTGTTTTGGGGAGGCTTCAGTGCTGGAGCTGTGAACTTTTCTGTTTTTCATTGAAATTTTTTACAGAGGTAGCTAGCCAGCAGGATTGTTTCCCCAGCAGTCGATAAACTTTAGCTCAAAAAAGTTAGCTAGTTAGCTGATATTGATTTATTCTCCCTATAAAGAGTTTTTTATTTTTTTTCCTCCTTATGAAACACTCTCGGATCCTTTAGCCACCCGGACGTGAAAAGCCGCTAGGCTTCTCGAGCGCTTTGAAGAGTTCGAGAACGGGGAGAGGCTAAGATTTCTGCCGCTTGAAGTGGATTCAGCAGTTCAAGAGAAGAATAAGGTGTGTCTTGAATAAGGTTTGTAATTTCAGTCAGCTTTCACCTCTGGTTCGGTTCAGAGCGCAGTGCAGTAAAGAAACACAGAGAAAAAAAATCATGGCTGAAACACTAGCCTCAATAATCTAAAATTTGTAGCTCTAAGACTAACAAAGATTCATCAATAATGCTAGCTAGCTATATAATATACCAATTAGCTATTGAGGTAGTTAGCTATTAATTTAATTAGTTAGAATTAATTAATAGTCCCAAGCTATTAGCTAGAAACTAAACATACTAAATTAGCACGTAGACCACATTCTCTTTATCTAGTGCTTTTGTGAGGCAATTTCTTTCATTCTTTTCAGCTAATTGGCTACCTAGCTAGCTAGCTAAATCTACAGTTCTAGCTAACTAATTACAAATGCATATTAGCAAGCAAACTAATAGCTAGTGACTGAATATGCAAGATCACTAAAGAGAATGTGTTATATGTGCTAATTTAGCATATTGCCTAGCTAAAGTCTAACTAGCAAGAAAGCTTTTGTGAGTCATTTTCTTTAACTTTTCACAGCTAATTGGCTGCCTACCTAGCTAGCTAGATGTACAGTTCTAACTAACTAATTACTAATATCATCATTACTATTATCAAGCAAGCAAGCTATTGGCTAGTGATTGAATATGCTAAATTAGCTCATGTATGACATTCTTTTTATCTAGTGCTCTTGTGAGGCAACTTCTTTAACGTTTCTCAGCTAATTGGCTACCTAGCTTGCTAGCTAAATATGCAGTTCTAACTAATCACTAATGCCTGTTAGCAAGCAAACTATTAGCTAGCGACTGAACTTGCTAAATTAGCACACATATGACATTCTCTTTATCAAGTGCTCTTGTGAGGCAATTTCTTTAACTTTTCACAGGTAATTGGCTACTTGGCAACTTGCCAAATTGGCAAGTTAGCCCTAACTAACTAATTCATAATTCCTATTAGCAAGAAAGCTATTAACTATCAACCGAACATGCTAAATTAGCACATACGTGGCATTCTCTTTATCTAGTGCTCGTGAGACAACGTTTCTCAGGTAATTGGCTATCTAGCTGGCTTGATGTACAGTTCTATCTAACTAATTCATAATGTCTATTAGCAAGCAAGCAAGCTAGCGACTGAACTTGCTAAATTCTAACATATATTACATTCTCATATTCTCATTCATCTAGTGCTGTTGTGAGGCATTTTCTTTACCTTTTCTCAGCTAATTGGCTACCTTGCTAGCTAGCTAAGCATACAGTTCTAATTCACAATTCCTATTAGCAAGAAAACTATGAGCTAGCACCTGAATATGCTATATTAGCACATACTGTATATGACATTCTCCTTATCTAGTGCTATTGTGAGGCAATTTCTTTAACTTTTCTCAGCTTATTGGCTACCTAGTTAGCTAGCTAGATGTACAGGCCTATCTAACTAACTCATTATGTCTATTAGCAAGCAAGCAAGCTATTAGCTAGTGACTGAATATGCTAAATTAGTACACAGTTTCTCTCTATATTCTGAATAAAAAGCTTTTCTCTATAGATGAGCACCCCGTAATTACAGAATCTTTTTGTTTTCCACAGCTTTCTCCCTGCTTAGCGTTCTCATCCTTGTCCATTTGGGTTTAGTGTTGTGTTGTCCAGGCCAGCGTGTGTTGTAGCGTGCCTGCCAGTAGCGTGGGTTTCATTTCAGCTTTGTTCCTGACACCCAACCCATAATACTGACCACTGTGCCAAACACTTAATACTTTATATCTGAAAGCAAGGCTGCTTGAAAAGTGCCACAGTGTAGAATAAAACCTAAAAACAATAATGACATGACATTTAAATCTCTCTAAGCCAGCTTTCAGTATATGCAGGGGTTTTTATTATGCTAAGCTTTTTATGCAGAAATGAAAAAACGAAAAAAATTCTGTGCATTCCACTGTAACCATTGCTAAGCTCAATCCTGGCTACTAATTAGCCTAGCTTGCTCTTTGGATTAGATTTATTATTCTCAGGAATGAAAATGAACACAGGTGACGAGGGCGTCGGTTGCCTTCGCTGTAGATTTGGAATATTTTCCATCTTATACGTCTAGGTTACATCTCCGAATATTCTCTCACTGATAAGACTCATTTTTCACAGTCACTCTGTCCTCCATGTTTGTTTTGTCTTACTTTGAAAGTGTTTATTGTCCTCAATGGTGTAACCAAAAACTTTTGGTTATTCAAAATAAAATAAAATTAAATTAAAATAAAAAAATAGAATAAAAGTAAACTAAAGTAAAATAAAATAAAATAGTAAACTAAAGTAGAATTTAAAAAAATCATGTAATATTGGGTTTATTTAGGATTCAAGTACATGAAGGTGTAAATATATTAACAGGATTTTTTTCTCATTTCTTGGCCATTAAAAAAAGTATATTTTATAATCATTTTAAATTATATTTAGCCTATTTGTTGCCACAAAAAAGTGAGAACATTGTGTATGCTATGCTCTAAATCTATCCTACTCCTCATTGCTAGTAGACGTATTTTTTCTAATGTTTTTTTCTGATTTTCACCTCAGCCTGCCAGTTTTAAATCACAGATGATAGATTTACTAGCCATACACACATGTGCCCACACTTTGCAGTCACTTTGACCCTGACTATGGGCATGGACTATGAATTCTTTTGGATAACTTTTATTAAACAGACTCTTATTAGTTTAACTTATTAACTTTTATTAAACTGCCTTTCGCTCACACTTTTAACTGTCACTAGAGAAATAAGTGTGAGTAAAATCAGCAGGATCTATTCACAGCAGGGTCTCTTTATTAAGACTTATCAAAATAAAATTAAAAAAAAAAAAATCATAATTAGAGCACATGGCCAGAGTCAGGAGGCTTCTTGTTAGTGCTATCACCTTGTCAATCCACTGTAAAATAATAATAAGTAAATAAATAAATAAATCATTAAAAAAGTTCTCATGCTTAGAAGATTTAGACAGATTTAGCAGAAAGTTCATTGTATTTACAGTCAGGTTCCACAGATACTTCATTCAGATCGTTAAAATCACCTACATGTCCAAATCCTTGTATTCAGATGATTCTTGAGTAGCTTGACCCTGAGGTCAGGGTGTTCCACACAATGTTACCATTGTTTTTAACCCTTACACGTGTATAAATAAATTTTTGCCCATTTTTGTTTAGAGCAAGGTTTTAGGGGGGAAAATAATTATTATTATTATTATTATTGTCTAATAAAACAGACAATTTTGTGGGATCTTCTGCCTCTTTGGGAAATCTGCCTTTACATGCACATGAATGTAATATGGAGTTGTCTCACCCTTTACAGCTTTACCTCTCTTGGGAAGGCTTTCCACAAGGTTTAGAGTGTGTTTATGGGAATTTTTGACCATTCCTCTAGAAGCACATTTGTGAGGTCAGGCACTGATGTTTGGCTGAAGGTCTGGCTCACAGTCTCCGCTCTAATTCATCCCAAAGGTGTTCTATGGGGTTGAGGTCAGGACTCTGTGAAGTTCCTCCACACCAAACTCACTCATCCATGTCTTTATGGATGTTGCTCTTTACACTGGTGCACAGTCGTGTTGGAACAGGAAGGGGTCATCCCCAAACTGTTCCCACAAAGTAGGAAGCATGAAATTGTCCAAAATGTCTTGGTATGAAGCTGAAGCATTAAGAGTTCCTTTCACTGGAACTAAGGGGCCGAGCCCAACCCCTGAAAAACAACACCCTTCTTCTACAAATCACAAATCCAAGAGAAAAAATAGAAAACAGGGCAAAAATGAACAATCAACCAGGCAACACTGGCAAACAAAAGGCATAGTAACGCAGACAGAGCTAACAATACTTCGTATAGTGCTACATGCTAAATGGGTAGAAATATGCTAAGAGATAAGAAGTGCGATGATGACCTCCCTCTGGCGGTTAGGAGGGGAAGTTACCCCTATGTAGTTACGTGAAAGTGTCTGAAGGTGGCACTGGACTTAATGCTGCTCCTCAGTCAAGCGTGAAAAATGTGCTCAGCTCGAGACACGTCTCTGTTTACGCAAACTCCGCCCATTTTTGCGCAACTATGCTTAAGTATTCGGTTACATCAGAGGTCTGAGTATCGATGTGCGCAATTTTCACATCAATACTTAATTCCTCATTACATGTGCTGAACTCAGCTCTGAACGCGGCCCATAATTTTCATTATAAGTGACGAGTTAAAATTAATACAACTCCGATTCAATCTAATCTCTCTCCGAGAAGAACATCGCCTGGTAAAGTTCACACACATTATCTTTAATGCAATCGATTCAAGTATTACTTTGAAACTACGATTCAGAGAGAATTGGCATATATTTCACAAGAGATCAGAGCTCAGAAATGATTCTTTTAGGAGAACCAAAAAAATAAAAAACTTTCTAAATTGGATGGGCCTGAAATTGAATTGAACCCAATCGTGCCGTGCGAGATTGAATTCAAAGCGTCGCAGTGAGGACCTTTCACACCTGAGCACGGCAAACTCGGCTCTATCAGCAACACTGTGGCCAGCTGAGGCACTTACAATCCACACGAGGGGTTCTACAGCAACATCATAACTCATATTGCTCTGTTTCCTCTCGCTATGTTTATGGTGATACGGAAAGTGAACGAGGCTTATAACTCTTTATTTATAGTCGGATACGAAAGTCTGGGTCCGCTACGGAGAAATGTTTATTTCATTGTTTCTGCAAAACTAATCCAAAATGTCACTCGGTGTGTTATTCATTCAAAAGGATATTATTTAAAAATCAAGGCAAGGGTTTGAGAGCGAAATAAAAGGAGATGCTGTTTTTCCTTCGCTTTCCAAAAAAATGCCAAATGCCAAATAGAAATTGTAGTTCGCTTTCTTCTTTCTACATTTATATTTATTTAGTTCCGAGTGTGCTTTATTTGCAACGCAACATACAAATAACAGAGCAGAAGAGGTAGGAAGTGGAGAAAACATAATGTGAAAAATGTGGGGAAAAATAAATAATAATTAATAAATAATAAAATAAAAAAACCCCACGTACCCCAGGTTAGGTTATATGTGGTTATTGTAGTAGGTGGGGTTAGGGTGGATGGGTGGTTAATGGTGGTAGGTGGGGTTAGGGTGGATAGGTAGTTATGGTGGTAGGCGGGATTAGGGTGAAATGGTACTTATGGTGTTAGGCGGGACTAGGGTGGAAGAGTGGTTAGTGTTGTAGGTGGGGTTAGGGTGGATGTGTAATTATGGTGCTAGGTGGGATTAGGGTGGAAGGGTGGTTAGTGTAGTAGGTGGGGTTTGATTGGATGCGTGGTTAATGGTGATAGGTGGGGTTAGTGTGGATGGGTGGTTATTGTAGTAGGCGGGGTTAGGGTGGATTGGTGGGTGGTGATACGTGGGGTCAGAGTGATTATGGTGATAGGTGGAGTTAGGGTGGGTATGTGGTAATAGTGTTAGGCAGAGTTAGGATTTATGATTATGGTGATAGGCGGGGTTAGGGTGGGTATGTGGTTATGCTGGAAGGCAGAGTTAGGATGTACATTTATGGTGGTAGGCGGAGTTAGGATGTACATTTATGGTAGTAGGTGGAGTTAGGGTGGGTATGTGGTTATGATGGTAGCTGGGGTTAGGATGTATAGTTATGGAGGTAGGCAGGGTTAGGGTAGGTATGTGGTTATGGTGGTAGGTGGGGTTAGGGTGGGTATGTGGTTATGGTGAAACGTCTAATTTTAAAATCTTATATGAGAAATATAATTATAAAAACAATGTGCTTCATGTCAGGCAGCATCTCACCACCTATATTTCTTTATCGCTATTTTTGTTCTGCATTTATTTTAAAATGAAATATGTAAAGAAGCCAAATTTAGACACCAGTCCGCTACATATGAGGTAACTGATCCGGTAATCCAGTTCTGGTTATTTGAACCATTCCCTTAGCATGACTCTCATTATTTAAATACCCAGCGTTGTCTCCGCTCCTCAAATCTTCAAACCTCGCTCAATGATTTCAAGCATTTAATTCAATGTATTACAATTAATTGAATTAGAAGACAATAAATTGTGAATTGTGGCCTTTAGGACCCCGAGGAACACCGCTGCCAAACCCTCCTGCCGTCTGCCAAATGGAAGTGGGCTGCTGACAACTTTCTTTTTTTTGTTAGGAAGTAATTAATGTTTAATAAAGCTAATACAATCCAACGTGCCATTTAAACGCTGTGGCATCAGGTAACGAGGATTTTATCACACGCAAGACGATATGCGAGTGTTCATGCTGTGCTCATGTCGTCGTCTATCTAGTCACCGAGCCTGGCTTGTTGATATGGTTTGTAATTGCTGAGCACAGTGGGAGGCGTTTAGGATTTACATCGCCGTGTCTTTCCAAAGCCTAAAACAGGGAGGGATGTGTGTAAATATTTACAGCCAGGTGAGACAAAGAACTGAATCGGATGAACCTGGAGGCCTCGGACTAATTAGTGACTGTCATGGTACATTAAGCATCCTTAAGCAAACGAGATTATTTTGTGAAAAATCACTGTTCATTTTTTCATTTCTATTTATGATCTGCTTCAGCCACAATATCGGGTTCAACAGACAAGCGAGGACATCGTTAACGTTATTATAATAACGATGATTAATTAGTAGCTAATAAGAAACGGTACGGAATATGAGTGACAGGATGGAGTGATGAAGTTGATTACACTCGACATTACAAGAAGTTACTGATATTTTTTCTTTCTGATGAAAAATGATTAGGATTCTTCATTTACAAATCAATAAATGATGCATCAGGAGTTTTTATCCTTTTATAGTTGCTTTAATAAATGTTGTGGAACGTCTGTGAATGGCTTGTGTTACACAACAGCAATTTGTCAACACTAAAAATGAAATCGTTATTCTCTCTCTCTCTCTCTCTCTCTCTCTCTGGTTCTTAATATCTCTATCTCCCTCTCTCTCTGTCTCTTTCTCTAACCTTCTCTCTCACATCTTTCTCATTCCCTCTCTGACTCTTATTCTTTCTCTCTCTCTTTCTCTCTCTCTCTCTCTCTCTCTCTCTCTCTCTCTCTCTCTCTCATTCTTACTATCTGTCTTCATTCTGTCTCTCTCACCTTTCTCACCATCTCTCTCATACTTTTTCTCTCATTTTCTCTTGCATTTTCATCTCTTTCTTTTATTCTTTCTTCTGCTTTTTCTCTCATTCTTTTTCTTTCATTCTCTCTCTCTCTGTCTCTCTCTCTCTCTCAAACCATCAGTCTTTCATTCTCTCTCACATTTCTTTCATTCTCTCTCGCATTTCAGTCTCTCTCACATCTCTTTCTTGTTCATTATTCTCTCTCTCATTATTCTCTCTCTCTTTCTCTCCCTCTCTCTTTCTCATTTTCTCTCGCATTCTCCCTCATCTCTTTCTGTCATTCTTTCTCAGACTCTTATTCTCTCTATCTTTTTCATTCTCCCTCCCTCCCTCTCTCTCTCTCTCTCTTTCTCTCTCATATCTCTTTCTTATATTTTTTCTTTCATTTTCTCTCTCTCTCTTTCTCTCGCTATCATTTCTCACTCTTTCTTATACTTTTCTCTCTTTCTCTCTCTCTCATTCTTACTATCTCTCTTTCATTCTCTTTCTCTCGCTCACATTTCTTACTATCTTTTTCTTATATTTTTTCTCTCTCATTCTCTCTCTCTCTCTCTCTCTCTCTCTCTCTCTAGAAGTTAACAAGACGGAAAAACAGCAGAAAACTGCAAGCAACCGTGAAATGGCTCAAACACCATGATTTGATGGACGTGTTTCCTTTCAAACCAGGAAGTCAGGGAGTGAGCGTGTTCAAGGGCTTAACTGATTTCCAAAAACAGATAACGGCATCAGAGATACGCAACACCCAAACCCATCTTATCATATCATCCAGAAACATATCAGCACTGACAATGGAGACTCTTTCCGTATGTGTATAACGTCTTCTTAAAATAAAAAACTGTTTATTTGGAGTATCCGAGTCTCTGTGTTCACTGCGACACGACAAAGCTGAGAAAAGTAAGGCAAATATGGGGCTTGACCACCAGTAAGAGTGAAGATATATACAGACACCAAATTTCATCTCCGATCTGAAATACTAGTAGTACCGCCCACAATGTTACCATGGCAACCAGTACCGATGCCAGCCAGTGACTTTATAAACCATAGTACAGTAGTTAAAAACATCCTCGAACAACAAACGAATCATTTTAAAGTTCCTCAGAGAATATGCAAATTATTGGTTATAAGCCACGCCCACACCTCAGGTGGCAGAGAAGCGGCAAGCGACACTGAGCATGTGCAGACGGAACCTCAAACAACGCATCATGTATTTTGTAAAATGTACATATTTTCTTAGAGTACACATTATTTAGAACAATAATAATAAATCAACACTCATTTTTTTCTGTCTTTAACGTAAACACCAATGATCCCCAGTTACCCAGATTGCTCCCACTGTTCTGGGTCAGTTTGGATTTGTTTTTTCGGTCAAATTGAGCTATTGCTTATGCACTCCGGTTCAAACAGCTGAGGCTCATTTGTGAAGAAAATGTCTTTCCTAAATTCACAATCAGGCTTTTTGTTGCTTTTTCCTGGGGAATGTTACACCTGCTTAGCTTCTGAGCTTTAATTTGTTCATGTTTAGGGATGACAGGAAATCATACAGCATTCTAAACCACATCAGTAAAGAAGCAGACAGCTGATTGGCTGATGATGATGATGTTGATGATATTTGGGGGAAGATTTGTCTCCAGTTGATATAAAATGTAAATATACAGGTTTAAAAATGACTCGTGTTTATTTCTATTTTCTAAAGGCTTTTCATTCATTTCAGAGAAAGGTAAAAGAAATCAGGATTCTTCAGGGATAAATGCCTTAAAGGTGATAAATACCTATTTCAAATGTGTCCCAGATGTACATCTTGTCAAGTAAACATCTGGCATCATCTCTGATTTGTAAAATAGGTGTTTTTTCCTGCTTTTTGACATCATGTCGCCCCAGCGTCCCCACACCCAGACTCATTAGCTGTCCAGGCTTCTTGCTAGCACCCTACCTAGAAAAGGCAGGTCACTAATTGAAAGTGAGATGTGCGGGAAATGAACAGCGCCCGGCGCATGGCTCGTGTGTGACAGGGCTAAGCGGGTTCGGCTCTCCCATCCCATCCAGAGACAGGACCAATTAAAATCGAGGGTGAAGCTGGGACTCGGTGAAAAGAGCCACTGTCTCTGAGTAGAGCTGGCCTGCATTATGCTAATGCTCCTGAATAAGTGGCCAACACAGGCTTAATAATGTGCTACTAGTTGTGTTCAAATATTGGCTTCTCAGCTCTGACCTGCAGAAGCCAGCGATGATATTAAGGATTCGACGGTTAGCTCATAAATCAGATCTCGCCAGGGGTACAACGAGGTGGAAATAAGATGAGTTAGACGGCGTGGGTGACTCAACAGTGCCATCTGGTGGCTGGGGGGGAAAAAACTTCTGAATCGGAAAAGGCCTCATGCAGGATCATCTTTCCAGAATTTTCCAGAATCATTAGTACCTCCTATTCCTCACTCAGGTAACTATTTACATCATCATTCACAGTCAGATTTATTCAACTATATTTAATTAACATATTAGGAATAAAAAATACAATGAAATGAAAATTCTTCTAATTCGTTTTATCTTCTTCTTCTTTCCGCACCTATCCCTATCTTCTGCATCCTCAACACTTGCACCCACTAGCTTCATATCCTCATTTATTCCATCCATATACCTCCTCTTTGGCCTTCCTCTTTGCCTCCTGCCTGGCAGCTCCATGTCCAACATTCTCCTACCAATATACTCACTCTCCCTCCTCTGACCTCTCCTCTCCTCCTCTCCCCTCCCTCCCAAACCATCTTAATCTGGTCTCCCTAACTTCGTCCTCCAAACGTCCAACATGAGCTGTCCCTCTGATGTACTCGTTCCTGATCCTGTCCAACCGTGTCACTCCCAAGGAGAACCTCAACATGTTTTCTAATTTGTTTTATGTAATCTACTGAAATCATGAAAGGACACGTTATTTTAGAGAAATAATCAATGATTATTTTGAGTGGCGCGATACCACACGAGTGCCACACCGAACTTTACAATAAAAGCCTGAAATCATCCTGAATTTCTTTATTCCTCTTATACCACAATAAATGACCATTGATTACAACATGCATTTACTGCTGTACAACATATCATTTTTTTTACATTTAACATCCACAAAGCAAGCGAGTTCCTGTTATCGCTTATGTTAGTAGCTAGAAACAGATGTGGGGGTTTTTTTCTCATGATGTTAATTTTATAAGATACAAGAAAAATACAGCTTGTCGCATTACCAAGGCAACGCAGAGGAAGCACAGAGTCGTCTGTTCTGACGCTGCTACTACAGACCCTTTCTGTAAATGTTAATAGAACATAAACATAAGCATCTGCTTCGCCACATGAACTATTAAATAGTTCTTGTAGTGTTTATTATCAGAGCTGAGATTGTGGAGGTACCAATTCATTACAATTCATAGCTATGACTCTGACTCTGCAAATAATAAATAACACATAGTTTGTGGGCTTATTAATTCAAGGCCACAATGTTTAACCACGTCACCTCGCTGGCTCCGTCATTTATTTATTCTTGTTTTTTTTCTTTCTTCAGAGTTTCTTTTTAATTGTGCTGCTGCAGGGAATTAGTGAAGGTAATGGACTGTCATTGTTTTGCCGGTGGGAAGTTTTAAACAGGCGACGCATATGCTGATTAAATCAGCTCTAGCCATCGCCTCTTTCGGCGTAGTCCGGCATACATCAGCGCCCCTGAGGCTCGCGAAATCACGACCCACTCGAAAAACCCTGCCAGATGTTTCCCTTCCTGAGGCATAAATATTCTCCAAGCGCCTTTCAATTTCAAGCAAGCCTGGAGGTTATATAGTGAAAAAAAAAACATATCAGCAGTTTCTTATTCGGAAAAGGCTTCATTCGTCCTGATCTGACTGAAAACACGCTCGAGTCGGACTTAGCAAAACGTGCATGTTGAAGTTTGGGAAAGTATTTTAACGTATAGTGCAGTTGAAGGAGCTGGTGAACGTAGATACAGAACATTTCAGCCTTATTTAATAGAATTGCAGTATTTTTTTTTTTTTGCCAAATATTAGTCACCAATGAAGTGTATTTATTGTGGTACGCAAAATTCTTTCAACTGTACGCAGCAAGAAGATTTAGCCGTTTAGCTCGCTGACTTTTAAACGTTAAGCTAGTTATTGTTTATCATTTTATCAACAGCAAAAGACGCTGAATGCGAACCGTCATCTTTTAGACTTTTTTTTTTTACGGACAATGACTGCATTTTGCTTTTAAATGAGTTTTTTGTTTTGTTGTTAGCATAGAATTAGCAAACACAACGTGGTTAACTAGCATCCATGCTAATGCCATGAGGAAATGAAAGCCTTCTAATGAATTTCTATTTCATAATAACTTCCTGTATTTTCAATATCAATATCACAATGCCATTAATAATAAAGGAAAAAAATAGAATGTGAAAACTTACTTTTCCTTTTCAGCGTGGTTCAGGAAAGGTGGATGATGCAACTTCGTGTTGATTGGTGCAATATTATAAATTATGATCAGTAACCAGCATTTGTGCATAAATAAAATTAAAAATGTGTGTTAAAATATTTATATTAATCATTTGGAGAGGATTAAAACACTTCAGGACACTGAAAATGAATCTACTTTATTTCCTCAGCTCATGCTCTCGTTATTGTCTGGTATCAGCCTCTTATACCACAGGATTTTTATTTATTTTATTTTATTTTATTTATTGAACAAGATCACCATCACTTTTAAACATTTGTTGTTATATTTAATCTGCCAGACATGTTATACAGAGTTATATAGGCACCAGGCATTTTTCTCTCTCTTGCAGTTAATAAGACAAAGTTAAATAAATAAATAAATAAATAAAGTTTGAATGAAAGCCAGCTTGAATCAAGAAACAAAACATGCTGGAAAATATTATAAATACATAATATAAAATATATCACATTATATCACCGGATTAAGGATTTTGTTTCGATAAATAAAAAATTTGTTTATTATTAGTTTTTAATGACATCCATCATACAAGCCTTGCTGTGAATAGCTGTTACTATAGAAACGATAAGGTATTAGAACAAACGTTTATATTATCATGATATAAACGTGTAATTTGAATTACAGGCAAAACAGCAGTCCATGGTTGAGAATTGAAGAGTGTTTATTGTATGAATGAATCGTATTATCAAGTGAATTTTTTAAAAAATGTTACGGAGGAAAGATTCTGTGGATGCTTCTGCCATCTTGTGGTTGGTTGCGGAATTAATGTGGAGCAGTTTAGTTTATTCTCTAATCTTTCATGTGACACATGTCAGTGTGTGGTGCTGTGTGTGTGTGTGTGTGTGTGTGAGAGAGAGAGAGAGATGAAGCAGGAGTGAGAGGTTTTTAATTAGCGTCTACAGGGCGCGAGGAGTTTGGATTAGCTCACATCCTAGTCTCACGCCAGGGTGCACTTGAACTCTGGAGAACATGCCGATTTGATTATGGCTTCATTTGCATAGCGGCCCCTGTCTTCAGGCTCCGGCGTCCTGTATCAGGTTTCAGCAGAAAAAATCTGGCAGCAGAGCAGCAACATTTCTCTGTGGCAGTGGAGGATGAAAACCACAGAGCTACTCATTCTGACCTGACTGTAGATTCCCCATCTGCAGTCAGGCCATGAGGCTCTGCTCCCAAATATAGAGCAGCGGAAGCTGGAGGGATAAAAGGCCTAATGTTTAGCTTGTCTATCATGGATAACTGGAACAACATTCCCAACGTTAATTTAGCTCCTGTGTTGATTTTCACGTACAACTTGATGAGCCCTGATGAAGAATAATGGGGCTTTTGTGCGCTCGTCTTCTTTCCCACTTGTTAAGTAGGAAAGTCGTTCAAGTAACCTGATCTACGGTCTGCTCCGTAATTATCGGTTCCCTTTATCAGAAAATCTTGTGGAAAAAAATGAGCACATTAATGATTTCCACTCCAATGATATTAGGCTTGTTTCCTTGAACAAAATGGATTCTAACATATACATTATAAATATTACATCTAAAAAATAAATATCACAGCTCGTAGGCCTCAGGTGAACCTGACTATCAAAGGTTCTAAAGATGATTATATTATATGACATAATTAACCTATGATTTCTCTATATATAAATTCTGAGGTGCCAATACATTTGGAAAAAAAACATTCACAGCTTCAACTACTGATTTTTGGTGAAAAGAAAATATTCAAATTAATATTACATACATTTTGAGCTCAGAAGTCATTCAGGGTAAATGTGCCTGATTTTATTGTAGCTGATTTTTTAAGTCATTTGCATGGAGGGGTGCCAAAACTTTTGGATTCTATCTTTCTAAAGATTTTTGACTTGCTGTCCAAATGTCCATTATGCAACCAGAAGTCAGGGATGTAATCTTGTCTGTAGTTGCAGCGGTGACTAATTGGTATTAAAAAAGAAAATAAATAAACAAACAAATAAATGAATAACATATGTATATACATATATCTAAAATGCTGAAGGTCATTACAAGTCAGAAAACTTTTCTGAATTTTTCCAACCCTTCAACTTGAATACGTCTCAAATCCCCGAAGCTCACGAAGGCCACGTCATTTCAAAATGTATTATTTTCTTTTTCCCAACTTTGTTGACTGAACTTGTCCTTGATACTTTTATTTCCAAAGCCATTAGAGCACAAGTTTCTGGCATGATGTAAATCAGCAGTGTTGAAGTCACCTCTCCCGATCCTGTTTGTTTAAATACTCTTTTACGAGGCCTCTGTTTCTTTAGGCTTCCCCAAAGTCCGTGACCCTGTGACCTGCACATGTGCACTGCGGTGTCATTTTTAATATCCCGCTTGCTGATGGTGACTGGATTCTGAGCAGGCCCGAGTGACGCTCGCTGCTTCATGTCATAATTTATTACACGCCATTTTTCTTACGCAGGCCGCGTTTACTGCAGCTGCCAGAGTGGCAACTGGCGAAGCTTAAGAGTATTATCTGGAGGATTGTTTTGCATATATTACAGGGTTAAGTGCAAACCAATCTGGTTTATACAAACACAAGAAATTCAAACAACGAGCACATTGAGGCTGATGAGTACTGTGCCTGCTCGGCCCCGGCGCTCCGGCGCTCGGCCCGTTTGAGCCTGATTGGTTGTATAAAATACAAAGCTGACTTTGATTACATTACATAAAGTTCTGCATGGATGATTCGTGCACCGCAGATAGACAGAAGCACAGGAGAAAAAAAAACCTCGGCTTCAGGACGTGAAGGACAGTTTACGCAAGTCCATGTGGAATGGCGAAATTATAGGAGTCTGATTGCTTGTGTCCAGGAAAGTAAAACACTGCTCTGTGGCGTATCCACAGTAACCTTCATGTGTGTTTGTGACGTTCCTACAGCGAGAGCAGCTCTAAAGCCTTGCAGCTGTGGCAAACCCGGGGCTCACGTACACTTTAAAGGAAAGTGGAATGTACACGAGATTTCCTTTTCGCACTAAAGCTTCGAGGATAACAAGTCATCAGAATCGCATCCCACCCAATATCCTTTTTTATAACATGGAAAAAAATTGATTCGAAGTCTCAAAGTAAACAGGAACTTACTATATTATACAGTATATGTGGAATAAAACACTTGCAATGAGGCCTGAGTTATTGCTAACACCCTGAACTTAGATTTTTCTACAACATCATGTCCTAAAGTGTTTTATTCCTCTTATATGCACCACACCAATTCACCTTGATTAGCCGACAATTATCCATTTACTTAAGATCGCTTACATTAGAGCAGCTATACACATTCCTTCACTAGGCTGTCTAATGTAAACTTTAAGATAAAAAAAAGGAGCACTTGCTTTAAATCTATAAACAAGGCCGTTATATACAGTTATAATGGCAGCCATCTGACTGATTTTTTATTCATTCAGTGCAAATGGTGGAAAAATATTTGAGGGAGCTAGCTGGAGCTTAGAGCATATCGATACTGTTATACAGTTGAGTGCCCGACTTTTGAGTGTCCACGTTTGTTGCGAGATGGAAAATGATGCAAGATTGATTTTTCTCCAAACCGTTTCCTACGACACACTAAACTCCCGAGCTCAGCTGTAGTGTTTCCGCAGGGTTCAGAATACAAAAATCTCGACCGCAGCACTGAAATTGTCTTGGCGCTTTAAATGGAACACCTCCGTGTGCGATGGAAAACAATCCGCTGTGTGCTGTTTTATTCCACGCTCGCCAGTGAAAGGGGGAAACATTTGTGGTCATGGGACGTCCCGTCGCGAGAGTGGCTGTTCGTCACGGCGCTCTCTGATTTCCCACACGGCCATCAGATTAGGTTACAGAT
>NC_080718.1:3660485-3707985 GCF_019097595.1 Hemibagrus wyckioides | reverse complement strand
AAAGTCAAGAAAACATGCAATTTGGCAGTCGAGAAAAGCTTCAACAAAGTCAAGAACCATTTTATCTCAAGTTTGGAAAATGAGTGCAATGTAAACAGTTAGCATGACTAGCTCGTTTTCTGTTCTCTTTCTAGTTAGCTCTGACAGCCAGTTAAAAAAAAATAACCAAAAAAATATTTATGTAAAATATGATATACGGTCAAATAAAAGTTACCAAACTAGCTATTTAGCCATTGCTGGTACTCAAACTAAGCATTAACTTGTTCACACTGGCATGTTTGATGGATAAAGCCAATAATTTGCTCATTTAAGCAGTGTTTATGGTTTTTAAGAACAATTTTAGCTCAAGTTTTGGAGACAGAGTGCAACGTTAGAAATATTAGCAGTAACTAGCATGACTAGCTAATTTTCCGTTCTCTGTATAGTTAATTACCACAGGTACATTTACAGAGAAAATGCTCGTCGTGATATTATAATTAAATATGAAATGAATATTATTTAATTAAAAGTGTAATTGCATAGCTTCCAAAAACAGAAATACATAAAATAAATAATAAATAATTGAAATGATCGATTTATAGTTATAATAAAAAAAATATAGATTAAAAAAATAAATCATAAAAAATACAAAATAAATAATACTTTTCTTTATAAAGAAAATAAGAACATCCCTGCCTAAACAAATCAGGTAAAATGAAATGAAAATTACAAATTGATACCAGACTATGAAGTTTCAGTATATACCTCATTTCCCCCCACTGATGAAGGACAAAAATGTTAAAAAGCTGCCTTTCCCAAGTTACGTCTATCTTCTGGAACCTGTTAAATCCAAACATTTGTTGCTGTTTCATTCTTACAGCACACGTGCGTTTTAGTAAGTCTTTATTAATCCATTATGTTTGCATGTCCTGCTGATGATTCCCAGGGCTTCCTTGTTTAGAGTAAAAGCTGGCGAGCAACACATACGATTTCTGACTTGCGGATCTCAGGAGAGCAAACAAGCGCATTCTATTAAAATCCCTCATGAGTGTCTTATTTTCTTTTATTTGTTTTTTTAAAGGACACAGGGTCTTCGGAAAAATATATTTAGAGATGGCAATTATATCTTCTGGAAAAAAGAATCCGGTCCAAAATTAACCTCGCGGCTCCCCGAGCGCACCGCCGTCTATTTATGTCCTCGTAGCTAAAAATGTTGATCACATGACAAATAACCTTCAATTTTCCTGATTAAAGAGGACATCAAGTGACAACATTTAAATAAAACGTGATTACTTGAATGTTTATGCCGTTTTGAAAAGTTGCTTTTCTTGGGTCATTTATAAATGACAAAAATCCTATAGAGTTAAATATTAGATTACGTTCAAATTAAAATCTCAGTCAGCGTTCACCGAAGCAATGCTTTGGTCATCGTGGGCCTCAGTGTTTGCATAACGGTTCATTTGTCATTATATTGTAAATGTGTCACATTGATTAATTGATGGCCCGCTGCATTTATCACACAGATGTCTTGCTCTAGATCTTTGTTTGGTCTCGAACTTCTTCTAGCTCTCAAGTTTCGGTTAAACCGACTGTTTCTGATACACGTTCAAACTTAAGCCTCAAAGCTAAAGATAGAAAATTACATGGCCCTTGGTGAACTAAGATACATATGCTTATGTTTTATTACATCCTGTAGTCTTCATCCGCAACTGGCAATTCGTTCCGAAGTCAAACGGTATGCAGTGTATAATTTTCTGCCCAGAAAGAACAACAATCTCTGGGTAATGTCTTTAATCATTTGTTATTTGCAGGTTTATTGGAACTACACTTTGTTGAGTCAAACCGATTGGGATGATTTGTTTTTTTCTTTTGATTTAAACAACGGCTTTCAGTTGTATACGACTATATTTAATGTAGTGTATATACTTTTATTTTTGGAAAAAAAGACCAAAACTCACTTTTCGACCACATGATCCAAGGGGAGCTATCGGCTCATATCGCCGTGGTAACCGGTTCGGGTCAGCTCGCCGTCTGTGAGGAGTTCTCCCCGTGTCCCGATGGGTTTCCTCAGGGTTCTCTGGTTTCCTTCCACCTCCTAAGACATGCCCGGATGTCCTGACCATCATGACCATGACCAGGATAATAAATCAGTTACCAAAGATGAATAAATTAATTTGTATTAATTTGTATCGGTTGCTTTTTCATTGTCTTCATAGCTCAAAGCGCTCTGATCACATGACAAATTACCGTCAATCTTACTGATTAAAGATGACAACAAGCGTCACGGAAAAAGACTGTTATGAAAGTGTTTTTCTTCTGTTCTTGTGTCCTGCTGAGATAAATATACTTTATGTTTTATTTTCTTTTGTTCCGTCCGTAAAAAAAAAAAAGCCGAAGTGCATCATTTTCAGGTGCTTCCCGAATCACTGTAAATGGCTAAACCTTTTTTCTTTTTTTTTGACGGTTAGGTCAAGGTGACAGCATCCTGTTTTATTTTGTCATGCTTGTGAATAAAACTTTGTTTAAAGAAAAAAAAAAACCAATAAAAATATATAACTCTCCTCTATAATCATTCTAATAATTATGTAGTTTATAGCCAGGCCTCTGTGGTCGGACGTGATTTATCCCCCGTAACATTAACGACCTCCATTGTTGATACAGGCCAAATATTTTTGATTGATCTCCTAAAAATGTGTGTGCTTTCCTCTGTGTAGGAGGACCACGGTGCACATTTGATCATTAATCTACACAACGTTTTATTTATCCTGAGCTCCCAGCACATAAGA
Source organism: Hemibagrus wyckioides (assembly GCF_019097595.1). Lineage (NCBI taxonomy): Eukaryota > Metazoa > Chordata > Actinopteri > Siluriformes > Bagridae > Hemibagrus > Hemibagrus wyckioides. Next base: position 3,705,220 of record NC_080718.1, on the reverse strand, counting down.
GGTCACATATACACTCATCCTGCTGGGCCGCAACAAACCACGGCTCGCTCGGGCTCTCTCAAAGGAGGAAAAAATATGGTTTCGTGTTATGAAGTGTCATAAATACTGATGTGGGCTGAAATAAAAATCTCTCTGGACAGTGTTATGGGCTTCAGATCCATGCGTGTGCGTGGAGTCTCCTAGAGCTGCTCTGTATATGGGGGGGGCAAAACTTTTGCACAGCCTTTATTTTTCTTTTTTTATTCACTGCTGATGTGGACCAAGGTAGATGAATGGTTAATAAACAAATAAACAAACAAATTAATAAATATCAACCCAAACAGAGATCAAATCTTGGGGCGTTACAGTCTGTCGTTTATAGGTTGTATGAATCTACAGTTTGTGCTAGAAATAAATGGAAATAAATAAAATAATCCATTTTGAACAGCAAATAATCTGATGTGGATACCAAAAAAAGGCTTAAACCAATGTCTTTTTAATCCATGAAAGACAGGGGGCTTAGCCGTGCTAGCGCATTCATACCGGATGCCCTGGTTATGTCATTCAGATTCACATGTAAACACAGTTTCCTCGGAATTACCTCATTTCTCTGTCTGAGTAGTTTCTCTTGCAACAACCCAAAATGTGTCAACTTCTGGAGGATACAGCCAAAAAAATATGCAATTATGTGATGAAGAAAGACTAAAATGCAATTTTGAGCTACGTTAGCTTGAAGTTTGGAAGAAGAATGCTATGTAAACACTGTAATCCCACAGCTAGCATGATTGGCTCGTTTTGTCTAGTTAGCTCTCAAAAGCTAGTTTAAGAATTAGAGATCTCCTGAGGTAAAATATTCATGTAAACAAAAAAAAGTTGTCGCTGTATAGTCTTTTTGTTGAAATAGACACTGTCTGTTACAGAAGCGGCATTAGCACCTTTGTGCTAATCAGTTTGAGTGGAGTAATAAACTGATTATAATTAGGCATGAAATTTGTGAAGAAAGGGAGTTTAGTGTGCATTAGTACATGTGAAGAGAAAGACAAAAGTTAGCAATGGCTAGCAATCACTGAATGAAACCTGGACATTTTTAGTGTTTGGAGTTAGCCTGTGAAGCTAATGGGGACTGTAATGTGGGCGCACAGTGCTAATTAGGAATACAACTTGGCTGGGTCTTTGGATTAGCTCACAGTGTTGAATGTTTATGAGTGTTAATAAGTGTTGCTATTAATTAAGGGGTTTAGGTAATATTTTCAACATTTTGTGCTATAAACATTGGACTACACTGCACCGCTAATTACCCGTAACCTAGAGCATGCTCAGAGTTAGACTCATAATTATCACACACCACTAATTAGCGAAGAATCTAGAGGCATGTGCATCTTGGCTTTGCCTGCACTGCTAAGCAAACGTTGTGCTTGTCAGTTAATTGGAGTTAGCCTGCACTGCTAATTACACTTTAAACCTTGGTCAAGCTCAATTACTGACTATAGTTAGCACGCAGCACTAATCTGCAATGAAGTCTGGACCACAACTGGTGATGGACTAGCGTAAACAAACACCGCTAATCCAGAATGAAACTTGAGGCGTTCTGTGTGACAAATTAACATCTAGTCCATATGGCTAATCATGAAACCTAGCTGTGCTTGCAGATGGGCATTGGATTAGCCCGTGCTGCTAATTAGCAATAAAACCTAGCTGTGCTCAGTGATGAACTGGATTTCATCCATGCTGCTAATCATGATACCTGGCAGGGTTTGCTGACAGGCTTTGGAACAGTGCACACCGTTAATCAGCAATTAGTGACGGAGAAACATTAGTCACTTCATCTAATCACGAAGCCTCAGCTGTGCTCCGTGGAAGACTGAAGTTAATCATGAAGATTAGGTTGTCCTTATTGGTGGACCCTGAATTGGCTCAAAGTGCTGTGAAGCAATGATCAGTGATGGAATGGAGTTAGATCACGCTGCTAACTGCAGTACCTGGGCCATAAAAGGCAAGTCCATCCATCCATTTTCTATACCCACTTTACTCCTAATTAGGGTCACGGGGGTCTGCTGGAGCCTATCCCAGCACACATTGGGCGAAAGGAAGGGGTACACCCTGGACAGGTCACCAGTCCATCACAGGGCCACACATATAGACAGACAACTACACACACACTCACTCCTATGGGCAATTTAGAATTACCAATCAACCTAATGTACATGTTTTTTGGAGGAAACCAGAGTACCCGGAGTAATAACTGATAAAAGGCAAGTCCTCACTGGCTGTCCTCAGCGATGGGTTTCAGATTAGCCCATGCACCTACTGAAAACCAGCTATGTTGTTCGATTGGAGTATTATATTATAATAATTATAATTAGCTCACAGTGCTAATTAGCGAGGGAGACTATATCAAGGTTGTCCAGCTAATCAGGAAACGTGTCACACTGCTAACCAGCAACCAGAGCCATGGCTACAAGTCCAGGAATCTGGCTATGCTCAGTGATCAACCATGTGTTAGCCCACAGTGATCGTTAGCAATGAACGGCTACGACTAGCGATGGTCATTTGGATTAGTTCACATGTGGCACTACATTTTATGGTTTCTGACCAACGGTAGATTCCGATGGTACCAGTCATACCAACATTACTAACAAGAAAATTCTAGAAGGCAGAGGAAAAAAAAAAATGTGTATATGTATGTTTTTTCTATTAGCTAACAATATATGAATTCTGTCTGGCTGTGAATTCACAAGTCCAAATTTAGCTAGGTATAGTTAGTTAAAATGAAAGGAACCACTTTAACTCACTTCATTTTTCTCCCCTTCAGTGAATTTTTGCAGGTTCTGACAACAAAACTGTAGATTTTGGCACCCCCTGCCTGGTTTCTGTCCTTCTATGAATTACCTAATATTTATAGAGAGAGATCTAATCACTGTATTCAGATAGTAGCTTTTCTGGTCATCTTTATATATATATATATTTTTTTTTTTTTTTGTACTACAATTTTTCACCATATTTTCCCAATATTTTGTTTTTTTAATTTTTTTGCTTCTTATTTGTGTCTTACTTTTAATATTTTATCTTATTTTTTATTCTTTTACTCTAGTGTTAATGGGCTCTATTTTTATATCAAAGCATTTCACTATACATCATTTCAATACAAGTCAGTTTTAGGGGGAGAAAAAATTTTAAATAGAAAAAAATAAATAAAACTTTCCCAATAATTCTATGGCATTGTAAGTGTTTCTTTTTTACTCAAGGAATTACTGCAGCATTTACACATTCAAACCTGAATACTTACCTTACAGAATAAGCTGCTCTCATACTCATGCCTGTATTAATTTTTAGTCATGCTGGAGTCCCTTTTTGCTGTAGAACACTTTTTGTAGAAGACCACATCTCATAATCCATTCTCTCTTTCTCATTTCCTGTCCTGCTGTACCTGCCTGATGTGATGCCACTTCCTGATCCTGACACACTTTAACTCCTGTGGCTTTTCCTGCTCTCATTCTCAGCTCTGTGATTCATCCCAAACTCCCTAAAAGCAGGTTATTATAAACTAACACTGTTTATCATAAAGATTGTTCTGTACTTCCTCTCAGGATTCGTATTCACAAGCTGCCAAACATCCTTTAAACACAATTAGTGCTGTTTTGACTTCATTGGTATACAGCTGTAGAAGATAATCCCACTATCTGGTGTCACTTACGGTGGCTGAGATGTGCAAAACAAATTAACAAATCGGAAAACAAAATAACAAATTTGAAAAAACAAAATAACAAATTTGAAAATAACAAATCAGAAAACAAAATAAAAAAATCTGAAAACAAAGTAAATCCAAAATAACAAATACGAAAAAAACTAAATAAAAAATCAGAAAAAAACAACATAACAAATCAGAAAACAAAATAAAGAATCTGAAAAAACAAAATAATAAATCCGGAAACAAAATAAGAAAACCAATAACAGAACAGCAAATCCGAAACCAAATTAAAAAATTCGAAAAAACAAAATAACAAATCCTAAAACAAAATAAAAAATCCAGAAAAAAAAAACAAAATATAAAATCAGAAATAACAAATCCGAAAACAAAATAAAAAATTTGAAAACAAAATAAATAATCCAAAAACAAAATAAAAAATCAGAAAAAACAAAATAAAAAATCAGAAAACAAAATAACAAATCCAAAAACACAATCCAGTTTAGTCCAACTAGAAAAGGTAGTTATCGTTTGCGAATGGAATCCTTTTCTGTGACTGGACGAGACATCTGTCACTCAGGATCTACAGGAAGTCCAGCAGGCTGCAGCAGTAGAAAGTGGATTGGTGTGTGTATGAACACAGCTCTGCTCTTATAGCGCTCCTTACATCCTTTAATCCAGAACAGTTTGGTCTTCCAAACATACCTGCTCCAAAACGTCTTCAGGTGTGTTTTTAGACATCGCAAACTAATCTTTACCCCATGATACGCTATCAGTATATCCAACATCACACCATATGAACCTCCTTCCTCAAAGTAGCACTGAATGAATTCCATTTTATTATAAAGATAAATATATATGTTTGTAATTTTCTTTAAAAGATTTACAGTTGCACTATCAAAAAAATGGTTTAAAGTAAACGCACAACTCCACACATGTACAAGAAATAAAGTTAGATACACAATTTCCTACTGCTTGTATATCTTGAGTGACAGATGTCTCGTCCAATCAGCAGTAAGGATTCCATTCACAAACTATACCTACCTTATCCGCTCAGTTTTTCGTGTTTTGGATTTGTTATTTTGTTTTGCACTTTTCGGCCAAAGTAGTCATTCAACTGGACTGGAGTTTGATTTCTCATGGGTCTCACTGTTTCACTCTTAATGTTTTGCTCGTCGTTAATGATCGAAACCTGTGTCCAGATAAAAAAATCATACATTTCTGCTGTGCACCTGATACCTCTTTACATTTCATCTTAATTCAATTTGACCCTACAGTCAACATAGTACCACGACGGTGGTTAAGAAATCTTTACACGCTGAATTAGCCTAATTTATTCCTTCGCCTTGTTGAATTCTCAGCTTCTGATTGGTCAGAAGGCGTTAGTACTGAAAGTAGTTCCAGCTGCTCGGAAAAATCACGGGAATTTACATTGAATACATAAGCAAAGGTTTATTCAGAGAGACGTGTAAAGCAGAGACTCGATTTAAACCTTAATAGAATTGTTGATGTGAGGAAATGTTTATGTTGTTGGATTTGTTATCAGCGTCAATCAAAGCTAGTGCTTTAACTCGTCACCGTATTTCAGCGGATTTCGCTTTCTTAGTAGCGTAACAAGCTGCGTTTTTGTCTTTTCTTCCTTTTTGTGAGGGAACGAGTCTTTGTAGCTGCTGTACCCTAAGCTATATCAAAAACTGATTAATTAAATTTAAATAGAAACAGATCGAATATATTTTAACAAATCAAATATCCTAATATTTGACATTGTAGAAGAGGAATAAAACACTGCAGGACGCTGTGAAACAGTATCTACTTTAGAAATATTATTCATTTAAATGCAACCCAATAAGTTAGCAAGTGTACTAGCGGTACTAAACACACGGCTTTCTAAATGAGCATACGCTACATGCTATACAGATACACGTAGCTGCATTATCCATAGTTATTACTCAAGCTCAGGTTTGTTTGCTTTGGCAAGAATTGACAGGGCGCAAAGATTATATAAAGGCTTTTTTTTCTAAAGGAGAGCAACCTCAGAGATTTGAGCGAACATCTGAGAGAAGATGTGATTTGAGACATATAAAATCAGGCGAAAAGTTGGCTTAGGTTATTATTAGCTGTTACAGAGGAGAGATAAGAGGCCACTGTGTGTGTGTGTAGCAGAGGCTGTGCGGTTTCAGAGGCAGGTTCGCTAATTGAAGACAGTTGATGGCTGGTGTGTTGGAGCGAGTGTGGTGACAGGCGAGGTAATTACACACATGGCTGGAGAACAGAGGCTTTGAAATCTTTCTAAAGGCCACTCAGGTGTCAGGAGGACGAGAGACGATCCCGTATGATTCTATGATCAGCTGCTTACCGACGAATTCTCTCAAATTCTGATTGGTTGATTCATGTGCTGATTCATTTTCTATACCGGAAGCTCGTACAGGAGCGCCGGTTTCTGAATCTTATCATAACAGGTCCATATTAAGGCGCTTGCTATAATATAGGATGGTTTCCATGGTAACGGCTAATTCACAGGGTATAGTGTAAGAAATATATATATATTTATACTCTATGGCTAATATACACTGATTAAGATATATGTTGTGGTTGTTTTTTTTGTTTTTTGAATATTTTTGAATGAGTCTATAGTCTGAGGTTTTAGGCTTTAGATTCTTAGGTTTCTTTTAAATTAATAAAATATTTATTTTATTAATATATTTAAGTCTCACCAGTTCTCCTATTCCTATTCTACTTAGTAAATATTAATATTAATTTATAAATAAAATATTGTATGCTGTAAAGCTGTGAAAGGATAAAATGGATAAAAAACACACTGGTGTGATAATCCAGTTTTCCTCACATGGTAATAAAGCAGTGAAAGGATTAAGCCCGAGAAAAATAAAGGACATCAGCTGAAACGTGTTAATGACAAAAGGAAGTTTAGATGCGGAAGATACGCGCCTCGCTTTCTTTCCGAATTCCTTGTGTTTTTTTTCTCGAAGCACGCCGCAGAGTTTGCCAACACCCTTTTCTATCTTTAGAGGAGGGAATCCACCCAAGCGCTGTCACTCCGGCTGCCAAATCTGCCAATGCTAAAGAAGTTAGCCAGACTGCACATGCTAACACAATCAAATCTGATACTCCACACTCCTGACTCGATAACATCTGTTAAAATCGAGGTAGAAAGAGATGTATAAAGTGCATAAACCTTCCACTTATGTAAGACGCAAGAGCAACACGGAAAAGTCTCGCCGGCTCTCCGTCTTAACACAGAGGAACACTTGTGAAAAATGAAAAAGGACGCAGGCATTTCTCTAAAGGACAGAAGATTTATCTACTCTTGGAGTTAACTCACTGCCTAATTTTTCTTGGACTCCACCTATGTTTTTCCAAGTGCCGGGAACTATGCATAAAAAGGTCAAAGAAATAATGTTTTTTTTATTATTTTTTGCATTAAATTTTTTCTGCAATACAAAATTACTGCCTTGGAAAAAAAAATGTAAAAAAAAAAGAAAAAAAAGGAGGAGATTAATGGTCCTGGCCCTGCGCTTTGTATATCACACTGGCGCTCAGGGGGACAAGCACTTTATAAATCATGGCTGGACATATAAGGGATTATTATTACGATGTGTTTTGTTTCATGGTTTGTGTTTTTGCCAAATCTTTAAGTACCTGTTCGGACTCCTCTCTAATCCGTTTTTATTTTTTTTTAAGTCACCGTAGAAGCACTGCACTATTTTTCAATTTTTTTTGTGAGTTTAGTATTACATAGAATTCAAAATTCGAACAACATACATCTTAAACATTATATACATGAATAAATAACGACATGAGATTTCTATAAACACTGGAAACTATGAGCAAGCAAAGAACTTATACGAGTCAGAAAGCGGTGTCAGATGGTTAAGAAATCGTGACACGGGAAATTATTATTATTTATTTATTTATTTATTTATTTTCGCCGTGTCGAGTTCTCGGCTTCTGATTGGCCAGTTCTGAAAGTAGTTCCTGGCCGCACGACAATATTCTCACTCTAAGTTTAGTTTCACAGTTTAGACGGCTTATATTTATTTGCAGATATTTCATATATTCTACAGCTGAGTACTTTATACAGATGTGTACTCAAAGCTTTTTGCACTAACGGACTTATTCCATTTATCATCGTACAACAATTGTATTTTATTTGTTATTTTATTTCATTTTGTATTTGTTATTTTTTTAACTACTCTGAATGCCTTAAATTGCCCCCTTGTGGATAAATAAATTGTTTTGAATCGAATCGAATTGCACGGGAAAAATCCCGGGAATTTACGTTAGTGTTTCCATAGCAACCGTTTATTCAGAGGGATGTGTAAAGCAGACGCTCGACTTAAAGCCGAACAGAATTGTTGATGTGAGGAGATGTTCGTTTTGTCTCCGGTGTCAATCGAAGCTAGCACTTTAACGCGTCACCGTAGGAAAGATGTCAAAATGGCGGGTTTTGCTTTCTTAGTAGCGTCTTTTGTGCCTTTGTGTGAGGGAACGAGTCTTCGTAGCTGCTGTACTGTAAGCGATATCAGGAAGTATCCTGATATGTTATGTGGTATAAGAGGAATAAAACACTGCAGGATGTGCTGTTATTGGAAAATCATCAATGTCTCGAAGGGCACAGTGTCGCTGGCTGTACCACACCATCCTGTCCTGATTATTATCATAGAACTGCATGTCTGGAAATGTTTTATTCCATACAAGTGATACATGATACCTCACTCACTCAGCAAAAAAAAGTTTTAAAAAATTGTCTTTTTTTAATTTTACAGCGATTCTCAAACGCATGAAACGGAAGAGAAGGGAAACGAAGCGGATTTATGGGCCAGGTATCCGTCTCCCGGTCCTGTCCGGTTCTGCCGAAAGTCCAGACGAACGCAGGCCAAGCGAAACTCTGCGTCTGCAATACGCACGGTTATTTCTTTTAGGTGATAAATAGCCAGAGCGCATGCAGGTAAACAAACAAAGATAAATATGCATTAAGTTCCAGTCTGCAAGTCTGCCAAGCTTTCACGCACTGGGTTTCGTCAAGCTGCGTGCTGAGTGTGTGCTGAGGCTGGCTGTGTGTGTGTGTGTGTGTGTGTGTGTGTGTGTCCACGTCACAAGGCCATGTTTGAGAAATGTGTGCACCTTTACACACACTTTGTTGGGTCCAATTAAATCGAATGAAATATATGACTATATATACTTATGTTTACACGGACCATTTCCCTCTCTCACACACACACATATATATAAAACCACTCATATTCTGACTTATACACACACTCTCAGACATCCCATCTCTCTAACTTTCTCTCAGATGCCAATTCACACTGCAGGCATACACACTAATACACTCTCTCTCGCTCAGGCGTAGAAACACACAAACACGTTCATCTGCCGTATGAGGACCTGCATCTAGATCTAATGTTAAACTCAGAAAATGTCATCACTGTCAGATTCCCCGCTGTCAGAGGATCATCCATGTTAATCCAGATATTTAATGCTATGCCACACCTAAAGCTGATGCTAACATGGACTATGCACACACGCACGCAAACACACACACACGCGCACACACACACACACACACATTCATCTTAATAATTTTTGGCGACTTTTCCTTTAACGCAGCTAATATTTGTTATGCTACAACTAAAACTAGCCTGAACCACATGTACACACACACACACACACGTTCAATCTTAATGACTTTATCTGGACCTTCCCTCTTAATGCAGCTAACTGTGCGCATATGCACACACACACACACATAATATTTGCAATGCTACAACTAAACCTAGCCTGAACCACACACACACATAGATTCATCTTAATAAGTTTATGGGGACCTTTCCTTTGAATGCAGCTAATATTTGTTATGCTACAACTAAAACTAGCCTGAACCACATGTACACACACACACACAAGCACTCTCTCTCTCTCTCTCTCACACACACACACACACACACTTTCATTTTAAAATGTTTGTAGGGCTCTCTCTCTCTCACACACACACACACACTTATATATACAATGTTTCATAGTGTTGATTTTCGAGCTCAACACTATGAAACATTCCTGTCCTTGTGGGGACAATTTGGTTCTCACCAAGATATAAAATCATTCCCGTCCACAAATACATACACAAATACACAAACACAGATAACCATTCATATTCTGACTCATTACCACACTCACAGACATCCTGTCTCTCTCTCTCTCTCCCTCACACACACACACACACTCTCTCACACACACACACACACACACTCTCTCTCTCTCTCTCTCCTTCTCAATCCCTCATGCACATATATACACACTCCCATTCTACTATCTCTCTCACACACACACACACACACATTCATCTTATTGACTTTATGGGGACCTTCCCTCTTAATGCAGCTAATTATTGGAATGTTACAACTAAAACTACCCTGAACCTCACTCACTCACTCACTCACACACACACACACACACACACACACACATACAAACACACACACACTAATGACTTTATAGGGACCTTCTCTTCTCACACATTCCCATTCTACTCTCTCTCACCAGTTCACACTCAAATTCTCACTTATTTACATACACTCTCTCTCTCCCACTCTCAATCCCTCATGCATACACACACACACTCCTATTCTCTCTCTCTCACACACACACACCAATTCACACTTCAATTCTCACTCATTTACACACACTCTCTCCCACTCTCAATCTCTCATGCATATATACACACACACACTCCTATTCTCTCTCTCTCTCTCTCCCTCTCCCTCTCTCTCACCCACACTTCCTCCCTTCACCACTTCCCAGTTTACAATACTGAGTTTATTCTCATAACTCTCATGTTCTGACACTGAATCTCTCTGGCTCTGTAATAGCCATTGACTATAATGAGTTTCTCGTTCTGTTCCTGGTCTCTGTGGAAAGCTCCATGTATTACTGTTCAGTAGACAAAAAAATCCAACACTGTTCCCTTTACACCTAAATGCAATCTCATCACACACATATATCTTCTTCTTTTTTTTATTTTAAACAAATACATACCTAAATATTTGTATACTTGTACATAACAACAACCTGCAGGATCTTTATCATCTTCATATGCCGCGTCATTCCGGGCAAGATCCGGCGCATTTTCCCGGGAATTCTGGACTGGATATGTGGAGGAAGGATAAAACAATACAGCTCTCAGCTCCATGGTGACATTTTGTTCATGTTTATAGATGACAGTAAATCACATTGTGTCCTAAACCACATCAGCACATCACAGCTGTGTGACATCAATAGGGAACTGGATTCAATTTGAGAGAGAGAGAGAAGGAGGGAGAAAGAATGTGTGTAAGTGAGTGAGAATTTGATTGTGAATTGGAGAGAGAGGGGGAGAGAGAGAGAAGATGGTAGAGAAAGGGGGGAGAGAGGGAGGGAGAAAGAGTGAGAGAGGGGGAAGGAGAGAGAAGGAGGTAGAGAGAGAATGAGAGAGAGAGAAAGAGTGGGAGAATAAGGTAGAGAGAGGGAGATAGAGAGGGAGAAAGAATGAGAGAGGGAAGGAGAGAGAAGGAGGTAGAGAGAGAGGGAAGGAGAGAGAGAACGAGAGAGAGAGGGAGAATAAGGTAGAGAGAGAAGGAAAGAGAGAGAGAGAGAGAGAGAGAGTGCTCTATGTTACTCGTTTGTCTTCTCTGTAAGGTTTGTATAAGTTGTGAGTTGGAATCCTGTGAGAGTCAGACACTCAGACCTGAAACTCTGAACTGTTTAAAGATTTTAGCTTCTTTTCCTTCACAAGGGAAATTCTGTTAAATATGAATATTAACATTGATTATTGATGTGTTTATTTATCAGAGATAAACATCTATAGATGATAGAGATGGTTTGATTGGTCAGCTGAACTGATAAGAGGATGGACATGAACCTTTAAGAATAAAACGCTCTACGGTTCTCATCAAGCTTCAGTTTTATTGAACACAATTTATTAATGAGCTTTAATTTTTGAAGTTTTATGATAGACTATGTTAAGAAAATTAATTTGTACTGATGGCTTGGGGAAAAGGTTTGCAGTTAAAGGGTTGAGAAACGTTTAAGAATCTTCGCTTAGAGTTGTTTTTCTTATTTATTTTTCAGCAGTGTGTGTGTGTGTATGTGTGTGATACAAATGTACCAGAGTTGAAATGCTACAACATACACTATTTTTGTTATATTGTAATTCATGACCATCTTAAGCCATTATTATTACTGTTATTATTATTATTATTATTATTATTATTATTATTATTATTATTATTATTATTATTATTATTATGTTGGTCCCTATTTCATTCTGTCCATTTTTTTTCCACACTTTTACCTCTTCCTCGCTCCTCACAGATCCAAACCCGGTTCTATATCAGAAGGACTGCTGGGGGAAAAGCAGTGCTGTAGAAATAAAAACAGATTTTTAATTGAATTAAAAGTTAGAAAAAAATTAAATATATAAGAGCAAGAAAAGTCAGAAAAGATACAATCATACTGATAATAATAATAATGATGATAATATATTTCTTATTTCTTTGAAATGGTCAAACTTTAAAATGGACAATGCTTCAGATGGATGAAATTGTGTTGTCGGTATAAAAACAGACCTATTTCACATCACCATATTATTATTTTTAATACACATAAATCAGTTGACCATTTTTAAAACATCCAGTAAATACACACACGTTGCTTTTTACAGCTTTAGAAAATGACACGATGATGATTTGCGCCTTCACGTGAAAAATCCAGGATTTTCGATGCATTCGTTTTCGAATAAAGTGAACGAATGATTTCATTCCTGTATAAACAATACCAGTTTATTAACGATGGAGACGTCCATGGCTATCAGACAGAAATATCACTCCACATTGGAGCTATTTTTGTAATTATATTTAAAAAATAAATAAATAAATAAATAAATAAATAAATAAATGCATGCTGATCAAGTTGTAAACATTTAAAAGGGTTTTTCTGGGTGGAGGGTGTGGTGGAAAAATTATATGTTAATTATTCCCTCTATTAATTCCTCATATCCTGGATTCCATATTATAACAAAAATTAAATAAAATAATTTTGTATGTATTTAAAAATAATTCTCACTAATATAGCTGTTGAATATTGCTTTTTTTTTAATATTCTGTGTTGTTGTTGTTTTGTTTTAAATAAAATGTTACACAGAGGTAAAGACTTGTTTTTTTTTGGGGAACAATATTATTTATTACTAACCACATTAAACTAATCAGCTGATGAAACCTAGAGAGTAAGTGTGACCCATTTATTCAGAAGCACTTTCATTGAAAGTTATGTAATAAATCAAAGGTTTTTAAACTCACAGATTTTAAAAAATATATATATATATATTTATCACGGATCTGAAGTAGAAATCGATTTCTAAAGAGATCAGACTCGTACGAAACCTCAAACCTTAGGCTTTAAAAGCAGAATGTTCAATAGAGAGCATAATAATACAGGCACTGGCATGGTCAGTCTCAACTTCAACTATTATATGCTCTCAGAAATACAGGTACCACTTTGTACTTGTTGCTTACCATTAACACAACCTCTTTGTCCATGAGGTGTGACTCCAAGGTGTGCAGTTAAGGTCCAAATACTTACCCAATAATAAATATGCAACGTATGTGCCGGTGATGGTACGACTCCAGTGACAAGCCAGAGTACAGTACAGTGCATTTATTTCTAAGATCATCTCACATCAGGCAAATAAACACACCACCTATAACCAGGATTCTCAGAATAGGGTTCTGAATCATAACCAGGGGGTTAATAAGTACGTTATACTGTGTGGTGGAAATCACAGGGCAATATTAATAAGTTATTTTGCTTAGAAATAATGTCAGCTGTAATGAAATGCATGGCTTGTTTGTTTTTTTTCCCGCAAATCATACAAAAATTCAAAAGGCTCCATAATATTACTGCACACACTGAAATGATGGAAATAATAATTCAAAATTTAGTAAACTGTTTCGGAAATAAATCCGTGATTATTTCTTTATTATATATTTAGTATGTCACCTTCTTTGAGAACGCTTGGTCTATAAAGTTATTACAGTTCTAGATCTGATTAGCCTTTTTATCTCTTCTATTTTTTAAATGGGTTTAAATTGTAAAGGTTTCCGTATGGATACATTGAAACACAGATGCTCTTACTGTTATTATTATTCATAATAATTCGCACGACTGATATACTTTTATGTATGTATATATATATATATTGAATCGCATTGGAATCCTCCGAAAATCTGCAGATTTTTTAATTATTATTGTTACTTTTAAAAACCGATGGAAATTACACCGGATATTGACTATCAATGCTGAGGTGAACATTTTAACCGCCCATAATATGACGCAATAACTTTTCCGTACAGAATCATGACCAAGGCTATTTTTAATTAGTGTCCTTATCTTTAAAATAATAAGAAGGATAAGAATAAGAATAAAGAAGAAAAAGAAGAGCTTTCACTCTACGTGATAGTAATATTTAATATTCATATGACCAGACCACGGTATATTTTGTCTGCTGTGTAAAAACAATTAAATTAATATAAATAACAATAATCAATGCTAAAATGTCACATTTACTATACATCTGTGCAACAGCATGAAAACAGAACAATACGTCTTCAGTTTCACACGACATTTCTTTTTGTTTTGTTTTTTTACATTATGTACAAGTCCGATCGGTGATTATATTAAGACATTATAAATGTATTTGTGTGTGTGTATGTGTGTGTGTGTGTGTGTGTGTTGTGTTTTGTTTTATCAGCTGTCCGAGTCCGCATCGCTTTTGCTCTCCTCTGTTTTCTCCGCTGTGGCGCTTTTGGCGGATTTGTTCCATTTCTGTGTGCTCTCTGATTCCTCCGAGGATGATCTTTTCTGTCTTCTCCATTTTGCTCGTCTGTTTTTGAACCAAACCTAAGCGGAAAATAGTAGAGTAGATGAATGGGAAGGTTTCCTTAAAACAGGAGACACGTAATTGCGCAAATACGCAAAAATACAAGGTTTATTATTGATGTTGGTGTTATGCAAATTGCGCAATGTAATGAATTCTTCAGCACTCTCAGTGGCCCGGTAAACATCACACACGCACTTAAAAAGACAAAAACTGAAGATACGCAAAATAGAAAAGAATTTTAATTCGGGGAAAAAATTAATTCCGAAATAAAAAAAAAAAGTTTAAACAATGGAAGGTGCGGGAAGTTGCCCGTGAGTACTTTCAGTACCATTGCACCTACAAAAAGCGAACTTCACTCTTTACATTTTACATACCATTTATGGATTTATTTATTTATTTTTTATTGGCGCTATATCTACGCTTACACGCGAAAAAGGCTTGTTAAAGGTACACCAGATAAACGTACCACCCAGAGTCTGGTAACATTATTTATTTATTTATTTATTTATTTATTTATTTATTTATTTATTTATCTATCTATCTATCTATCTATCTATCTTTTTATTTTATGTGTACTGCAAATTTTAAATAAGACAAATCTTATCGCATCTGTACACATAATTCTATTTTTTAACCGTAATTTAATTCTATGCGTCATCATTTTTATTTACTACTAGTGCATTTTATTTCACTATATAAGTTGATAAATCTTAAAAAATAGATATGACACTAATCTGATGCTCAGGATCAATATTGGATTGATACCAGAGAAGAAAATGTGGATCTGATATTAAGTGGAAAAATCTATATTTTTTACCCATTTCTGTAACAAATGCAATTTGACTGCATTTTTATTAGAATTTTTTTTTTAAAGCCTACTTTATATTTTATTACATGCATGACATCTGTGATCTTTTTTATGCATGTGTTTTACAATGTTTTTTTTTTTTTTTTTTTAAGGTTTCAGTATCAGGATCGGAACAGAAACGCGATATCTGCTTAAACTGTGCAACTATCAAATAAAACCTTCTAGAAACATCTGTCCTTTGTCCTCACCTCCACCTTCTCCTCGCGCAGGTGCACTTTTCGGGCCAGCTGCTCCCTCGTGCCCACATCCGGGTATTTCGTCTCCTGAAAAAGGCCCTCGAGGGCTTCGAGCTGCTCGTCGGTGAAGATGGTGCGGTGCCGCCGCTTCCTCCTGCAGTGCAGCTGATTGAGGAGCTGCAGCTCTGCGCGCGACACCGAGCTCAGGGGGGTCAGAGGGGCCAAAGGGGACATGGACATGTAGGACATCATGTGAGGAGGAGGAACCGGGGACATCAGCACCGAGCCAGGGCTGTCGTACACTAGACGGAAAAGAAAAATATATATTTTATTGTTGTTTACATTCCGTTATTATAGCAGCTATCACACACACACATACACACACACACACACACACAACATAGTGTGTGAATAAACATGTTAATTGTCATGGCATTTCAATTTTTCTAAGAAATAGTTTAGATTAGCTAAATTAATTAATATATTACATGACGCGGAGGGAAATATGGACACAATTCTTTTCACGTTTTTGGTCATTATTTGTATTAAAGTACATTCCAAAAAGCCACATTTCTAATAAATGAATAAATAATCATAATCATAATAAAATGCCGCCGCTGACGTCATATTATCACATGAAACTACCGGGAGAGAGAAAACACACAGTTTCATAGCGTCGCATAAATAAATATGAACTGGAAATAAATAATTGTATTTTATTTTTGTATCTTTTAAAATGTTCTTTTTACTGTAATGTAAAGTATTATTTTTAATGCGTAATATCCGGACGTCAGGAAAAAATAATAATAATAATTAGAAGAAGAAGCAGAAGAAGAAGAAGAAGAAGAAGAAGAAGAAGAAGAAGAAGAAGAAGCCTTAATTAATAATTAATATACAAGCATCCAGTCGAACAATGAGCACATCATTTTTTTTTTGCATTAATATATAAGAAAATTATATATTTTTCTTTAAATAAACTAGTACGTTACCCGATCATGACATTGCTTTTAACACAGCGTTTAACTCCCCTGCATTTTTAAAACATTTTAAAGGCAAATGTTTGTTTCTAAAGCTGTTGGTGTGTTTTAGTACATTTCTTTAATTTCAAGTCTAGTTAAGTATACTTAATTCTCTAAACAATCAAAAAGAAAATGTTTATGAGGGAAAAGACAATCGCATGTGTGTGTAAGGTGCCAATAAAATGTAAGACCCAGAGCACACACAGATAATAAATAATTAAATAACTGGAACACACACACACACACACACACCAGGAAATACACCACGAATTCCTTATAAAGCTATTAGTCCTGGTAATATCACGCGTTGCAGTTATTGAGCAACATTTAAAATAATATTTTTATCCCAAAAGTATGATACATTTGTCCAGAAAGGAAAGAACATGACCTAACATAAGGTCTTCTTAAAGCAATGTGACTAATGGCTAATACACATAAAGGTGTGAATGTGACATATCCAACTCAGGAAAAAAAAAAATACAGGCATCATTTGTACAAGAAATGTCCCATTACTAAAGCTGATCGTCTTTGCTTCCTGTTTCCTGGCTTTCACGTGAACGCCCTCTCTCAGCTATAACATGTTAGAATCATCAAACAAGGGAACTTCAGCCCTGGTATTGTAATAAGCAAACTCGAAACACATTGATGACGATCTGACACGTGTGATTTATCAGTACTTGTAGAACCACATTGTGTTAATGTAGAAGCTGAAACAGGTTCAAGATCTCTCGAGCTTCATACCTTCCTTGTCAGTTTATGAAGTGCTAGAGGACGAGTTCATCAAGTTGGTGACGTCACTAGCCATATAAAATAAGCTGTTGTACAATCATGGCGTTTGAGTTTCAGTGAAGTCGAAATTTTTTTTAAGGTGAAATATAACACACTAAGAGTTTATGAGGCCTACAGAATTGCTGACAACACTGATTATCCAACGCATCCATTAGTCTGCACTCGCTGGGGCTTTATTAGTCACTGAATCGGTGTGAGTAAGAAACTGAAACTTGGTCAACTAAAATGTTTTGATGGTTTAAAAAAGGTTTAACCCCTTTTTAAGAATTGAAGTTAAGGGATGTGTGTTTGTCGAAAATGGATTGACAGGTAAATGCGCAACACACACTAAATAAATAAATAAATAAATAACACTTCTACAGCACAGACACCAGTTTTACGCATTTGAGTAAAGAGTATTAAAGTTGCACATAAAGATTCTCACTATTCTCATATGCGGCCTTTAGGTACAAGATCCACGCAAAGTTTATTTATTTATTTATTTATTATTATTTTACTTCTATGAGGAAAAAAACAAGCAATTGAGTGCGGGCCTGATGTGCGTCATTACATTATTTTAGATTATCTGCAATCAAAAAACGCAAAAGTGTTGAATTGACCTCTATAGATAACGATTATCACACGATTTAGATATTCTGGCAATTTAAAACATTTTCCCAATAATGAAAGTGCTATAATTTAAAAAAAATTGTTTGTGTGTGGTCTTTTTTCATATAAATATAAACCTCGGCCCGTTTGCTAATACGCTGTACTGTAAGTAAATAAGCTTTCATGCTTTGAAACAAATTGTGTGCGTCTCTAATACAAGTATTGTCTTAAACGCACAATACTTAAAAAAAATGGATATTACACACTCCTGTGGGAGAAAAAAAAAATACATTTGGCACCTTGATGTGTACACAGCCTGTATATTTAATACACATATCCTTCAACAGGATACAGTGCACATAATGTACCTATATGTTTGGTTTATTTTAAGAGAAACGCATGAAAGTACACTGCAAGTCGGGTTAAAAGGGGGAAAAAATCAAGCATAAGATACCAGAGATGTACAATTCATGGTATAACCCCAGAGATAAGGAAATGTACTGTACACCTGACAGCGTAGCTGATAGTGTATAGAATAACTGAACTATTTTTTCGTTAATGGAACAAACACAAACACACGTGAACCTTGTGCAAGGAAATGATTATTTAGTTCATTAACTCTTTACAGTAGCCTGTATATTCCTCCTCATTCTCAGTAATGTTTGTATTTATGTCTTGTATTTAAGAAAGTAATTGCACTGTGAATGCTCAAAGCCTTACAAATAATTAATGCCACATAGTTCTGAATATTTAGCACTGTTAGTATGAAGGGGAATTGATTATTCACTGCATGCACAAGGAAACATACTGAGAAAACAAAACAAGTCCTAACTTCAGCGGCTTGGGGGAAGTGTACAGTTTGGTCAATTTATTTTTATATTAGCTTTATTATTGCGTGCAAAAGACGTTAGAATTTTTTAAATATAAGAATTGTTGGTGTTTTAAAAGATGGTACTTTACCTGTTGGCATGCACGGACACTGACTCGGTAAGGATCCAGGGCAGCAGCTCGGTGCCGCGCTCGCGCCGTAGCAGTAGGAGCTGTAAGCCGGTATCCGGGCTGAATACACTCCGCTGTAATCAGGAGCCGCGGCTGCCAATGAATCCGTCAAACTGGGGAAGAGGAGCGGCCCTTCATCCCCACTGAGCAGGAGAGAGTCCTTACAGCCTGCTCGCGCACTTCGGCCAGCTCTGCCAGCTCTGCCGGCCAGGATACTGTCGATGCTGAACATGCCAGCGGGCATCACGCAGAGCGCACCGGGAGTTTAAAAAAAAAAACCAAGACGGAGAGAACGAAGAGCGCCTAAAACACGCAACAGAGAATAAAAGTAAGAAATAAAGGAACTGAACGGTAAAATAAAACAAGTAACGGGTTTGTATGCGAGAGAACAGAAAAGCCTATGCAGTGCGTAAAAAGACAGGGGGAAAAAATGCAATACCTAAAGTCGGGAAAGTTTACGGATCCGAAATCAGACTCCGATAGATCTCCTCATTTTTGCTGAAATAAATTTCCAAAAGCAGCACTGTGCGAGTGTGTGTGTGTGTGTACAGGCTCGTGTTTTGCGCTCCAGTTGAATTTTCCCCATTTGGCCTTTTTTATACCCCTCTGACGTCAGAGAAGGAGTTTTCCTTTTTTTTTGCTTGCATATCCGCCGGAGGGGTACAACACACACACACACACACACACCTCTGACTTTCTGTACAGCCTGGACATTCTGGATTTAGGTTTTTGGGGTTTAGCACATGCACAAACATTCAAAGGTGTGGAAACAAGCTTGTGTATTGAGGACGGATAATTCGATTATGGTGCTGATGGGTAATGAAAGCTCTTTGCGCACCAAACATTTGGAGGAAATTAATAATTTAGTGCGATTAGGTATGTTGTTAAGGTTTAAGTGCACATGTTAGTCTGGGTTATTCGAATCGTTAAACTGATGGCTGATGACTTATTTTGGATTTTGAATGGAATTTATTTGGCGAAACCTTTCACAAGTGACTGATGCAGGATACTAAACGTGCGCAAAATGTAAAAAAAAAAATTAAATTAAATAAATAAGAAATAAGCAGCAGAAGCAGAAAAAGAACGCTTCATTGTTTTTAATAATGCGCTTTATACATATTTTGTATAATTTAATTAATATAAAAAACGAGGCCACCAATGTTTGTATCAGAAAATAGGAGTACAAGAATATACACACAAATAATCTAATCTAAATAATCTATACCTTTCCTTGCCGCAAAAATAAATAAATAAATTAACAAATAGTATATTTGTTCCTTTATGCTTTATTTTTGTACATTATAAACGTGATAATGTACATAATATGACCTTTGAGTAAAACATTTAAAGGTCTAAAGTATTTTGGTTATACGCTTTATAAGATCCATTTTGCGTCAATAAAAATAATATGTAATAATTCGCTTCCGGTATTTAAAGTGGACGCAAAGTGTTTACACAGGCGTCCAGTTTTTCTACAGAATATATGTGTTTTTTTAATATCGCCAGGGTGGTACCTTTAATAGTAGAATTTAGTACCGTATCTTTAACCAAGAAAAAGTGCGTGCGGTGTCACTTTAAAGCCTTAATCTTTAAAAAATAAACCTACTTCTATTTATTCCCATGCGTGTAAAATCATTATAAATCTACACAACAATAAACACAACCTTTTTTTTTGCTGTGATTTGAATGTGAATTGTGATTTCAGTATTCTCTATCACTCCTGCTCAGAGCGCCTGGTGGTGTTTATCTCTCCAGGTTATGAAGGTGTGTGTTGCTTAAATGAATCCTAATGGGGTGTGTTATTTGTAAAGCGCTCGGTGTGACACGACTCTTAATGGGGGAAGATAGATTAATGCAGAGAGGAGATTAGGCTAGGGTTTTACCCCCTTACACCCCTCTCCCCCCTCCTTTCAGCTGCTGCAAATCGCCCGTGTTCACTTCAACACACCTCTAATAAACACTCACTCACACACACACACACACACACACACACACACACACACACAGCGCCCATTAGCAAAGTCTGAAAACAGACTTATTAGGCTACTTGATAAACAATCTCATTAGGCAGGAAGGAGCTGTGTGTTGCCATGCACAGGAAGTTCAGATTGCACCTACTGATATTGAGGAATCCAGACTAATCAAGTCTCCTTTTATCATGGATAATTTTATTATTTTACACCTGAGCTCATGATGACTGTTTACTGTTTTGTCCTGGTTCTAAGTTCTAATATGATTACAGTGTGAAGGAAAAGCTGTTATTATAGTAAGGACTCGATTATAGGTAATGGATGAATCAGGAAAAAGTGTAATGGAAGTGTAGTGTAATAGAAACGCATTAAATAGCTACGGGAGTTATTAAATGCATGAACAGATTCATAAATGGACGCATATATGTCTACATATAAGGATGAATAGTATGTGAAAATTACCGAAAATAGGAAAAGCAACACATCACCTACATAAGAATTTGTGTATATATATATATATATATATATATATATATATATATATATATATATATATATACAAAGTGGGAAAAACAAATTGAAGAATTGTTTATGATTGTTTAAGGTTTATATATATATATGTATATTTAGGCGGACTCAAAACAAGAAGGTTTAGAATTTATTTAAGGCAGAATTTACTTTCTTTCTTATATGATATTTAATCAACCTTTCACCATACATACATATACATTTTGTCATAATCATATTAAAAGTTAGCATTAAGCCAAAACCCGCAGGAATTTTCTATATGTCATACGTGATATCAGACACTTAAAAATCAAATAATCATTACAGAAGAAGCTTTCTGAGGCCAAAGCTGTAACTTCAGGCCTGATTATCATTTCCGATGTAGATTGGCCTGTATTCCTTTGATATGTAAACATTTCATCCCTTTTATGCACTTTGCCTTCCCTGTAATTCCAGATGAAGGAGGAAGAAAAAAAAAATAAATGGCACCTTTTATTTTTTTATTATTTACTATTTTTATGTATGTATTTCAAAGTGGCTATTGAAAGAAGACAGGAAAAAAGGATTGGCAAAATTGAGATGGCCATCTGAAATGAAAAGCCTCCAAAGAGGTGTGAAGGCAGCACTTACACCCTGAATAGCTGCAGTCAATCACTGAGGCTAAATGGCGGCTCTGCGCTCACACACTGACAGGCCTCTACAATGGAGCCTCAACACGTCGCCATCTTTATGGCACCACACACATTATATGCCATGGGCCTGATCTCTCAAATCTAGCTTAATGCAGCGAATCAAAGCGGACTTTGTAATGTAACTGTTTCCTAACTAGCATAAACAAACCGTAGAGGAAAGAAAAAGGACAAATGTGGGAGAAATGTGGGAGAGAGGATGGAGAAAAGGGTTCTCACTCATCTGATCACTATAAATAGATAGACAGGACAAGCATTGTTTCATTTCAAAATGCTATTGTTTGGAATCGATAGAGATATCACTCCATATATCAGATATCCTTTTGTAATATCCAGAAAGGATATTTATGGGATACTTATCATAGAGTGGATGATAGATCTCTATGAAGACATGGTTTGTCCTGCACAGATCTCTGACATCAAACCCACTGAACACTGTCCGGATTCCTACCCAAGCCTTCTCACCTGAAATAAATGGGTGAACAAAATCCCATAACCGCTCTCCAAAACTGACTGTAAATGGACGGTACCATTCCCTGCCTTCCTAGAGTCATAACTATTTATGATATATTTCCAGAATGGGTGCCAATAATTTTGGAGTCCATAGATGGATAGCAGGTCAAGCTCTATCTATCACTCAGTGTGTTTGTTTGTGTGTATCTATCTATCTATCTATCTATCTATCTATCTATCTATCTATCTATCTATCTATCTAGATAGATAGATAGATAGATAGATAGATAGATAGATAGATAGATAGATAGATAGATAGATAGATAGATAGATAAAAATCAAAACTATACCACATTCCCATATGTTTAATCTTAAAAGTATAACAGTGTTATTCATTTAGATTATTTCCAGACAGGGTGCCAATATTTCTGCACTGTGTGTGTGGAGTGCTAGACGGAGGTGCAGCCTCAGCATTGCCCGGTGCCAGACTGCAGTGTGTTTATTTCCTGTGTATTTGAGCAGGGACAGTGAGGTGAGGGCGAGACAGCGCTGGATTAAAAAGGACCAAATCGAATCCATCACTGCGGAGTGGTGCCGCTGCAGATTGTGTATTTATTGTTCATGTCTGAGCTGTCATACAGTGTTTGTGTGTGTGTGTGTGTGTCGGCTCTACACCGTGTTTTCTAAGACCCCACAGGCTGAGGTTAAAAAGCTTCAGAGGAAGGTGATGACCTTACTGAAAAAGATCCGTCCTAACCACTGGAAAGTAATGATCCTGTACATGAGCACTGACTCCACCCCCTGACCCCACCATAAAGAAATCTGAAATATTAACATTATTATTCTAAAGATAATATAATACAGCAGTGTTAAACAAATGAGCTTACATTTTAAAGAAACGATAGATGCGATGATGTGAAAATCTGCCATAATTTGAACAGATTTCTATATTTTGTAGAAAACTTACCACCAGATAAAGAAAGGATTTAAAAATATTTAAGCAAAATTCCAATTAAATTCATCTAAACCTGTTTTTACTGTCTGATTACAAATTTATATTTTCATGGTAGATGACAGTAAATGGTATTTAATCAAGTATATTGTTTAGTTGTAAAATGATCACGCTGTCCTTACAAAGCCATATTCATATTTATAATTTATGAATAATTCATATTCATATAACTAATCATTAAGGCTAATTAATGAATTCACTGCAGGGAAAATTACATCTTTATGTTTTTGTTTGTGTGTTTTTGTTTATACCAAAATGCCCTTAAGTGCATGCATTTAAAATTTAAATTTAATAAAAAATTCATGTGAGACACAGCATGGCATCTATATATACTGTATGGTGGAGTCTCATAGATAGTAGAATTCTTTTTATTTATTTTTTTAAAGACTTGAATTATTCACAAAAAATAAGAAGGACATAAATTTTTTTATTTATTTAACAAGGTTTTAACACTGTTAAAAATATAACTGAATTAATGATTACTAAGAATATTAATGGAAATTCATTAATATTCTAATAATTTAATTCATGTATTAATAATTTTTAAAACCTTGCTTTTACAGGAAATAAATGCCTGAAAAATGACACGCTAATATGAATCTAATAGCCCAAAATGACACTTGTGGCACAGTAAGTCATTTTTACGTGTACCTTTTTTGTCATTGACAATAATTCTGGAGGAATCAAAAATATTGTATGAACGTATAAAGGACGAAGGTATACACTCTATAGTCCGTCTAAGATCTCTAAAGTCTCTCCTTCCTTGTTACACTTTACAGAAAGAGGCTTAGCGCTGTTATTCTTTCCGATAATTTTCAAGTGTTTTCGTTCCATTTAGGAAAAATGTTTTGCTTGGAAAAAAAGAAATGCTGCACTCATAGAAAGCTACACACCATCTCTGTAGGTTTAAGCTCAAAATGGCACATAATGGAAGTGTCACATATCACACAGGACACATTTTTAGCTTATTTTCATGAAGGGTGCCAATAATTCTGGAGTTACAGGCACACAGGCGTGTGTAAGGAAACTAAGAAACAGCTACTGTTTGTTGTATAATGACATTTTTAGATTACAAAAGAAGTGCAAAGATATTTTTTCTTGCTGCTGCCAATGAAATTAAATGTCTGGGGTTGGTTTTTTATTTTTTTTGAGTGTGTAATTCTTATAGAAATCACAAACACGGCAGCTTTTGGACGATCAGCCCGAACCTGGCAATTTAGCCATCCGCAGCCATTTTCTACTTAAATGGTTTTCTTTACTTTTATCACGAAACTTCCCGAAGAGTTCACCGCGAGCACATGTCAGCGGGTGTGAAAGAGGCTGAGTATCAATCATTAGTTACAGCACGAAGCCATCACGCTGTCCTAGCAATTACTGATTAAAAGCATCGGAGGCATCACCGAGCCTGAAGTGCACTCTGAGGCCTGTTATCTGGACCGCGTGTCAAGACGAGGCTCAGAGACACATTCATGCATTTGAGAGGAAAATGTAAACCTGCTCTCCTCCTCTCCCTCTCTTTCTCCCTCCCTCTCTCCCCACCCCCACCACCTCCATCTCTCTCTCCATCGCCATCTCCATCTCACGTCAGCCTGCTTTTGAAAAGAGCACAGAGAGATCGCAGAAATGTTAAAATGGCTGCGAGACTTGGCAGAATCATAATAGAACCTAGAATCATTCCATCAAGCGAGTCGAGGTCCGGGCCTGACACAAATGAATCGAATGTAGCATCTTACAGCCTTAGCTCAGGCCTCTTAACGTCTAGCGACATGTTAATTTCTTTCATTTTTCATTTAATTTCCCGAGATTGCCGAGTTGATGCGTTATTATGCCTGTTTAATATGATGTCCTAAACACTAAGGAACTGTCATGTTGGGGTTTTTTTTTTTAAAGTAAGGAGCAACTCACGACTTGACATGCTGTTAAAATGGAAAATAATCGACAGCGAGTCGACGTGCTGTGACATAGCACATCCAGTTATTTGGAACATGTTGTACCAAATAACATCACATCCTGATGTGTCTTATTCCACTGATATCCCAACAATTTGTTAATTAATAATTAAAAGTTATGGTTACATTCAATTTGATTCACTACTAACTGCATTTGATTCACTACTAACTGCATTTGATTCACTACTAACTGCATTTGATTCACTACCTACTGCATTTGATTCACTACTAACTGCATTTGATTCACTACCTAATACATTCAATTCACTTCATACTACATTCAATTCACTACCCACTACATTCAATTCACTACCCGCTGCATTTGATTCAGTACCTACTGCATGTGATTCACTACCTATGGCATTCGACTAACTACCTACGGCATTTGATTCAGTGCCTAACGCATGTGAATCACTATCTACTGCATTCGCTTCAGCCCACTGCATTTAATTTACTACCTACTGCATCCGATTCACTATCTAATGCATTTGAATTACTACCTACTGCATTTGATTCCTTCCTGGCTGCATTCGATTCAGTAATTAATGGATTTGAATTAAAACCCCTTAATTTGATTCACATTCAAATCATTACATAAAGCATTCGATTTTGTACCTACTGCATTCGAATCACTACCAACAACATTCGATTCACTGCCTAGTGCACTTGATTTAGTACTTAATGCATAAGAATCACTACCTAATGCATTTGATTCACTATCTACTGCATTCAATTCAGTACTTAATGCATAAGAATCACTACCGAATGCATTCGATTCACTCCTGGCTGCATTCGATCCACTCCCTAATCACTACCTAAAGCATTTGATTCACTATGTACTGCATTCGCTTCAGCCCACTGCATTTGATTTACTACTTGCTGCATTAGATGCAGTATATAATGGATTCGAATCACCACCAACTGCATTCAGTTAAACCCCCTTCATTTGATTCACTACCTACTACATTCGATTCAGTACCTAATGCATAAGAATCACTACCAACTGCATTTGAATCACTACCTACTGCATTCGATTCAGCACCCAACTCATTCGAATCACTACCTAATGCATTCGATTCACTAACTACCGCATTCGATTCAGTACCTAATGCATAAGAATCATTACCTAATGCATTTGATTCACTATCAACTACATTTGGATCACTACCTACTGCATTCGATTCCCTCCCAGCTGCATTCGATTCAGTACTTAATGGATTCAAATCACCACTAACTGCATTCAATTAAAGCCCCTTCATTTGATTCACTACCTAAAGCATTGAAATCACTACCTAACACATTCGATTTAGTACCTACTGCATTTGAATCACTGTCTAGTGCACTTGATTTAGTACCTAATGCATAAGAATCACTATCTGCTGCATTCGATTCAGTACTTAATTGCATAAGAATCACTATCTGCTGCATTCGATTCAGTACTTAATTGCATAAGAATCACTACCGAATGCATTCAGTTCACTCCTGGCTGCATTCGATCCACTACCTAATGTATAAGAATCACTACCTAATGCATTTAATTCACTACCTACCGCATTTGATTCACTATCTACTGCCTTCGATTCAGTACTTAATGGATTCCAGTCACCACCAACTGCATTCAATTAAATCCCCTTCATTTGATTCACTACCAAAAGCATTCGAATCACTGCCCAACACATTTGATTTAGTACCTACTGTATTCAAATAGGTGTTACTAGATATCATTATGCTCCTTTGCACTGTACACCGTGGAGCACTACAAGCTCCAAATGTGTTTGCCATGAGGCATGCTCCTATTATGCTGTTCAATTAAAAAAGGAGGATGAAATGTTTACATGCTCTATGAACCATGAAACAAAGTCAATTCGCTGTTTATCTTCAGAGATTAAGAAGAATCCCTGAAATGTACAGTGACCCATATTAAACGTATTAACAAAATTGAAACCACAACAACAAATTTGGAAACAAAACAGAAAAAGTGGGCGATTCTAAACTTGCTGTTGAACTTTCACGTTTGTTCCGTTTTTTTTCACTTATTCGTTGTTGCTCGTGATTTCCTGTTGTGTTTCTGTTTTGCCGTTGTGTTCGTGACTCGCTGTTGTAGTTGTGTTTTCAGGTTTGTCGTTGTATTTCTCTTCTGCAGTTCGATGTAAATTGTTGTTTTTGTTGTTTATTTTATTTATTTATTGCTCTGTTTTTAGTTAGTCAGTTGTCTGTTCCTTTTTTTTTTGTTAGTTTTATTGCGTTTTTAGTTTAGTTTTCTTCTTGTCCTGCTAGCGTGTTTAGGATTTCCCGTTCTGTTTTGCGTTTTCCCTGTTGTGTTATTGGTTTGTTAGGACGTTTTTGCACTTAGAGGCCACCATATGACTGCACTTCAGGCGTAATACGCATGCAAAGTGTAGCACATGCACAACAAGCCCGGATGAATAACATCGGTGGAAAAAAAGAAAAAGAAAAGAAGGAGAAGAAGCAGCAGCACGGTTAAATTAGCTTCAGATACGTGGGATAATTCGGCAGTGATTGCTAACACAGAACCATATTGTTGGACACGAGGAGGAAGGACGGCGAGCACCTGGACTAACATGGCTAACACGGAGCAGTAACTCAATCTGAAAGCTTAACTCCAGCCCGAGCTGCTGGTGGTCCAGCGCAGGTTAATCCAGCACAGGTGCTAAAGACCCCGAGTTACGACTCGAACCACAGGATCGTCATGTCAGCAGGTTCTTTACGTTTTGGCTCATTTACTTCAAGAGAATTTTCTAGATTTTTTTTTTTACAGTAACACACACACAATTCTTTTATAATATCATCATGCACATGTTCACGTTAGGTGCAAACGTCCTTAAAACTTTAAGCTAAGAGAAACTTCATAATACCGTAATGAGGTTAGAGAGCTTTACGTTAATATGATACCTTTCACAGGCTTTTCTCTTGCCTCTGGAAATTAAGGATGAATTAAACACTGCCGCCATTGTCGTTTAGGAATAGCCCGACGTGCCGGGTAATAATCTTTAATATCCACTGTTGACAGGATGGAATTAGCCACATATTTTGTCCACAAAACTCACCAGTTGTCCCGTTTGTTGTGTACACTAGGCCCTAATCCTGTCTTGATATGCTCGGGTATTAACCCTATTGAAGCTGAAGAATCTATGCAGCATTACAGTTAAGCTATTCAATAATTACCCTCATTAGCTGTAACTGGAGCATGGAGGAGAAGGAGGATTTGTTTTTTTCCTGAAAAAGCAAGGGTACTCTCAGGAAATGTATCATAAACGTAATTCAATAATCCTGGAAGCACATATTAATGTTGCTTCTGACCCGAGAACTTGTCGACGTTTTGCCCTGAAGCAAAGAAGTTACAATTCTCAGAAAGGTTCATCGAAGGGTTCATTCCCGATTCTCCCCAGCTGGATGTCTGACTTTTTGCTCAAGTTATCGCTCATGATCGATGAGGTCTTATAGGTATTTGTTTCTGTATCGATTTCTGTATTTCCGGTTGTCCGTTTCAGTGGACACGTTTTCTCAATCACGTGAATCCAGGCTGAAAATGTGCATCGCTCAATTACAGTAAAAAACCAAGTTGCTCGTAAAAACAACTTCAGGAAACCCCGAAACAGCCCCAAACTACAAGCTATTGAATTAGACTGCTTTTAGTGTGTTGCTGTTGGCTCTCGACTCCGCTAGATTTTTATCAGAAGCTAATTCAATCAGAACAAACTGCATTTAAGTAAAAAACAACAAAAAACAAAAAAAAACAAGGAAATGTTTCGTGTTTGTCGTTATGTACACTACATTCACTGTTATTTTATTTTTTTTTAAGGTTAGCGTCATATATTTCACCATCCAAAAAATAGTAAGAAAATTACATTATGCACGAGTACATTACTTAAGTCTTAAAACATTGAAAGTATTGATTTTGCTACGCAGAATGTTGAACATTTATAAAAACCTTATTTTAGCTGTAAAAAAAAAAAACATTAGGCCACATTTAATTGCTCATTAAATTCTTGTAAATCTATTATTATTCTATTAAATAAACAATGGTTTAAGTTATAATAAATAATTGAAAAAATTATTTAGTTAAGTAATCAATTAATCAGTTTATTTGTTTAAGTCATTATTATTTTCTTAATTCTTTAATTTTTTTAATTGCACTTAACTAGCATCCATTCTATTGTCATGAGGACACTGTCATTCTAATAACATACTTAAAAAGATTTTTTTTTACAATTAAAAATTTACTTTCAATATATAAATTGAATAGTAAGATTGTACTTTTAAAGACCAAATGAATTCTATTTTATTTATATAGCGCTCTTAACAATGGACATTTTCGCAAAGCAGCTTTTTAAAGGATTTTTTTTTTTTAATTCAGGACATAAAATATACATTTCAAACTACAATTTAGTCCTTTATTGTTTAAAATTGAATGTTTTAAGTGAATTTGATATGTCACTAATATAATATAAAATAATATAATGTATATATAGCTCAATATAGCTCAAATAATATAAATATTAAGTATTTTTTTGTGTTTTTTAAGTGTAGGTGTAGTAAAGTGGGACAGCTTTAAATAAATAAATAAATAGTAAAAAAAAAAAAGTAATTAAAAAAGCAAGTAAGTAAAAAAAATAAATGAGTAAATACATAAGTAAGTAAGTAAACAAACAAACAAATAAATAAGCAGGAAAGTAAGTAAATAAGTAAATGGGGTAATTTTGTTTGCACCTGCTGTAAATGGGCAATGAGGCAGTAGAGTGAATGAGAGATTTCACAGGAATGTGTGTGACTAATGGAGCTCTACATTGCCAAAGAAAGAAAGATTGAAGGAGAGAGCGAGAGAGAGAGAGAGAGAGAGAGACAGAAAGAGAGAGAGATTCATTGGCAGCCCAGAGCACAATAGTGGAGCAAAGTTTTCAGTTCTGTTTGGTTCAATTTCCTCCCAAGTGAAAGGAAAGGAAGATTAATGAAATATCCCCAAATCCATCCTGTTCCATTTCTATTAAATCAACAGTGAAATGTGAGCGTACGCGCCGTGCGAGGACGGAGAACTCGGATAGTGTTGCAGTGTTTAGCTAAAGAGGCCTCATCAGCTTTACGGTGACGAGCGATGCCGGGTCCAAAAATTCAATTGCTCCTGAAAAAGTTCACCTCTCAGGTTGCACTTCTATCTTTCAGAAAATAACTTCTTTAATTGAGTACGAGTTACTGACATACAGAGATAAAGAATTATTTTAACCTCAGGGTTCTGACTGCCAGTGAAAGGATCTCTCGATCGGAACAATTTTGGACCAAATCATGTGACGCACTTCGGAAGAAAAACTCTAAGGTTAAGGTTACACTCTTGGGGGGAAAAAAACCTAATAAATGGCTTCTTTTGGATGGTCAGTAGTTCTCGCTTACTGAATTGTATTGTAGAAAAGGACACATTTATCCTTGTGACTAAATCTAGCTCCTGACTGTTGTTGCTTGGTGATTCCAGGATTTGAACTCACACCCTTCTGATCAGGCCAAAGTCTTAACCTTCACCCCAAAAACTCTTTAAGCTGTCAGATGTAGACAGTGTACACGTTGGTTTACACTAGCACCTATTATTATTATTATTATTATTATTATTATTATTATTATTATTATTATTATTATTATTATTATTAAATTGTTTGAAATCAAATGGAAACAAATAAATCTAAACCTTTAGATTTTTTAAAAAAAAGTCTTTATAACTCTTTTTATACCAGACTTTTTGTCTAATCATCAGCTAGGAATCATCTAGCTAAGTAGAATGATAAATGGATATATTTAAACATGGACACAACCAGGACGATCTACGAGTAATTAGATCAAATGTAGCCTCAATCTAAAGGGCCAAGTAGGAGGAAAACTGAAGGAGACTCATGCAAGAACATGCAAAATAAACCTCAGACCTAAAAACTAAGGTCAGGATCCAGACTCTAGAGCTGTGAGATGTCAAAGCTAGCTACGGAACCTCACATAATTTAACCAAACAGCACTGGCAACATGGTAGCCGCTAGCAGTGTCAGTTAATCAGCCCAAGGCCAGTCAGTAAACCCAGCAAATAAACACTCGAAAAATGAATTCTGTCTGCAAACATTCTACCAGTTAGATCAATCAAACGAATCTTCTTTAACCTCCGGCTTGTTTTTACATATTTGCATGTATTGTGTGCTTAGTCACACAAGCCAGACTGCCTGGAGTCTGGTACTTTTTAGAAGTAAATGCTGCCAAAAGCTGCCTACATTCACAGAAAGAGGTTATTTAACTGACATGGCAGGTGACCAACTACATCTTATTTCCTGTCGAGTGTCAGCAAGCATGCACCATTACTTACCACTAACTGTAGGTGTGAAAGCCAATCAGATTGCAGCCTCCTACCTTCTCAAGCTTGCTGCCAGAAAATCATGCATGAGAAACTGTGTATCCTGTGGGTCGAGCTTCTGGGGATGAGTACATCTGCTCAACATGAGACGTTACATAGGTAGGTGAGTGAGTGAGGGAATAAAGAAATACCACAAGTACAAATAAGTCAGTAAATGAATAATAAATTAGGAAATACGCAAGGAAAGTAGTAAGAAGTAAATAAGGAAGTAAGAAATAAATCAGAAATGTAGTAAATATGCACTGTAAGTATGAAAAAAGTAAGTATAAGTAATTAAGATGCAAGTAATTCAGGAAGTACATAAGATAACAGTATAGATGTAAAAAGTCAGTCAATAAATAAGCAAGATATTTTTTTATATTAATAAAAATATTAATTGGGGTAGGTGGATGAAGTAAGTGAGTAAAACTAAATAAGTAAATTCAATAAGAATCTACAGGAAGTTCAAATAAGAAAGACAGAAAGTCATGAACTAAGTAAGTAAGTAAGTTAGTATTTCATTAAGGGTGTATGTATTTAAGAAAAAATTGAGTAAATAACTAGAAGAAGAAAGAAATTCATTAAGGATGTAAGAAAGTCAGTCTATAAATCAGTAGGACTTAAATAACTAAGGAAGTAGGAAGGAAGAAATAAGTTAAAAGTACATTTGGACAGTAAATACACAAAGTAAGAAGTAAGTCAGTAAATCAGCAATACATACGCAAGTAAGTTAAAGGAGAAGTTCACTTCCAGAACAAAAATCTACAAACCATTCCTTCACCCCCTCATCATCCAAGATGTTCATGTTTTTCTTTCTTCGGTCGTAATGAAATGATGTTTTACTGAGGAAAACATTATAGGATTTTTCTCCATATAGTGGACTTCAATGGTGCCCAAGAGACCTTCCAAGATGCAGTTTAAATGCAGCTTCAGAGAGCTCTAAACCTCCATCCCAGCCCAGGAAGAAGGCTCTTATCTAGCCAAACCATCTTATTTTATATTACAATATTTGTAGATTTTTGTTCTGGAAGTGAACTTAAGTATGCAAGTACAGTAAATAAGCAGTAATTAACCAATTAAGTAAATAACCAGTAATTATGAAGTAATTCCATAATTTAATAAGCACTTACAGTAAAGTAGATAAGTAGAAATAAGAAAGAAAGAAAGAAAGAAAGAAAGAAAGAAAGAAAGAAAGAAAGAAAGTCATGAACTAAGTAAGAAGTAAGTTAGTATTGCATTAAGAATGCAAGTACTTGAAAAGAAAGTGAGTAATTTACTAGAATTAAATAAGGAAGGAAGTTATATATAAGTTAAGTGGGTAAATTTGCAAGTATAGTAAGTAAGTAGGGTGGAAAAGTGAGCAAATAACTAAAAAGGAAGTGAGTAAGTGAGTAAAGAAGGAAGTAATTCAGTAAGAAGTAAGAAAGTCAGTCAATAAATCACCAAGACATTAGTAAGGAAGTGAGGAAGGAGGAAATAAAGTAAGAAATAAATAAAGGCATAAGAATTAAGTAGGAAGAATGTCCGAAATTTGGTAAATAATAATAAAGTACTTCAGTAAGAAAAAAAAGTGCATTGGTGCAGTAAATAAGTCAGTCATTAAATCAGCAAAACATACATACAGTAAGTTAAGGCAGTAAATCTGTAAGTATTTAAGTATAGTAAATAAGTCAGGAAGTAAAACGTAGATCAGTAATTAAGTAACAACTCCCTAATTCAGTAAGCTCTTACAGTAAGTAGATGAGTGCAAATAACAAAGACAGACAGAAAGAATGAACTAAGTATTTAAGAAAAAAAGTGAGTAAATAACTAGAATTAAGTAAAGAAGGAAGTAAGGACTGAAGTAAGACGTAAGAAAGTCCATAAATCAGTAAGACAGAAATAACTAAGGAAGTGAGGAAGAAGGAAATAAAGCAAGCGAGTAAATCTGCAAGTAAAGTAAAAGCTAACTTTTTAAGTAGAACCATTAAGAGACAGACAGACAGAGAGAGATAGATAGATAGATAGATAGATAGATAGATAGATAGATAGATAGATAGATAGATAGATAGATAGATAGATAGATAGATAGATAGATAGATAATGTACATTTATAATAGTATTATGTTAAGATGATTTAGAAGAATGTACAGGGTCTGTGCAACTATGCAAGTAATAAGAAGCAAGTACATCAGTCTGTTAAGTTTGTCTGTCTATTCTTCTATCTGTCCATCTGTCCATCCCAGATCTCATCTCACATTTTGTGCTAATGTAATATCATACTTCAAAGAACAACAAAAAAAAAAGCCCACAAAGACACAGCAGCAGGGAGGCTTCCTTTATTAAAGAAGTGGATAATCATATAGGGCAGTGAATAAAATCCTTATGCTGGCCACTAAATAAATAATAGAATAAAAGAATAAAAGAGTATAAACCCCTTACAGTGATCTGCTGCACTAAATTGACTTTGCTCAATGGGCTGCGGTTGCAAACTAAATCCATGTGACGCTGCTAATCTCTCAGCACAGTGAAGGCAAACTCAGAAAGTTCTCCTTACAGCAGAGCGATCCGCCGGCCAAGAGGCTTTAAGCCTTAAGCTAATTCAGGGTTTTGTTTTGTTTTTTTTGTTCATCTGGCATCTCAGGTGTTGGGTTTGGTGAAAACACACACACACACAGTGCCAGTGTAACTAGGCCTCCAGAAGGAACTGGGCTTTACCCAGAGACTCTCACCTGCAACTATTGCATAAGTAAATGCACCCTTTACCAAATATGTTCAATTCACACATTTTTTTAAAACCGTCTTTTAATACACCATAAATCGTTTGTCTCTCTCTCTCTCTCTCTCAGCACTCCGAAGGCCTTTCCTGCGAGTGACAGTCGGCGTGCTCGAGTTTGACGATGATTGTTTTCAATGCCCTCCCTCGCTCCGACTCTGCAGTCTGTCATTTGGAACAATAATAAACAACCACAGACGAGAGAAAAAAAGCCCCTCCTGAAATCTATTACTGAGAACAGTGTGGTTACGGGCAGAAAGAATGAGGACGACGGGAACATTTCACGTCCTGCACACATCACTGTAATTTCCAGTGCCAGGCTGATTCAGCCCAGGCTTTCCACACTCTTATCTGATCCGTATGGGTGGTCCGTGCCGCCTGGCCACACTCTGGATCTGGAAATCTTCTTCGCACCACATTGGCCTTGTGGATCACGCTGCTGAAGAATGACTGGAGTCATTTCAAGGAAAAAACCGAGCGAGCGCTTAAACAGGGGATTAGGAGCACTTAAAATACAAACTGGCCTGTCAATCGTTCCCTGTTTCACGCAGACAAAAGAGCCGTTTGCAGAAATCCGAAAGCCGTAAACGAGGATTTGATCGGCCGCAGCTGATGATCGGTAGTGCCTGGTGCACATGTTGGCTATAATTACAATTGTAAAACAGGACGACGAGGAGAACCTGGCCTGCGGAAGTCAGGAAGTTCACCTTGCAGTGAACCCAGGGATCGCATGTGAACTTGTGCTGCATGCAAACGTTCCTCGTATACAACACCTCAATTCATCTTACCTGACAGAGAAACACAACTGATGAAAAGTGTCCAGCCTCCTCCTCCTCCTCCTCCTCCTCCTCTGTATTCTCCTTCTCCTACATTGCATGCGAAAGTAATTACAAGATGTCAGGCTTTGATTACAAACTGACATGAAATAGATCTGCAAATCATAATCAGTACAAGTAATCAACTTGTGCGTCTTTATATCAAGCACCACTGTCATGTTTCTGGCAATTAGAACCTTATTTTATCACCAAAAAAAAAAAAAAAAATCCTTTTCTCCAGTCACATGTCCACTGACACCGAAAGCTCTCTGGATAATGGAACGGGCGAAAGAAAAAAATTTGATGCGAACCCACAAAGATAGCTCTGACAAGGAAATGACATTTCAAACCCCATCCATATGTC
This sequence comes from Hemibagrus wyckioides, assembly GCF_019097595.1. NCBI lineage: Eukaryota > Metazoa > Chordata > Actinopteri > Siluriformes > Bagridae > Hemibagrus > Hemibagrus wyckioides. The sequence goes on along the minus strand of NC_080718.1, from coordinate 3,669,294 downwards.
AAACGCAGCACCGGGAATGCTAACAGCGCTGGCTTGTGTTTGGTGGACACTACTTCTTCTTCTTCTTCTTTTTTTTTTCCTTCTTCTTCCTCCCTCTGCATGAAAATAACAAGTGCAGATCAGACGCACCTCGTTTCTGAGAGCGTACACACTTTGAGTCCAATCCTGATCTTCACTGATGAATAAAAGCTTTCCAAATATCTCTCTCTTTTTACCTACCCCCTCTGTTTTTTTTCCTCTGTAGAGTACGAACACAGCTGCCTGTCTATCCAAATATGCAATTTTGTCTCGTTGCGAATATTACTCTTGGCCGAGCGTCCAACAGATTAGATTATATTGATAGAGAAGATGTATTTGGAGATTGGAAATTAAATGGGCTTCCTCGTGGCATGACCCTTAATTTGTTTTGCGTTCCCATCACATGTGTTTTCTCTTACTGCATTTGCTGATTTGTTATGTCTGTTATTTTACATTACCACCTATCCGTGCGAGCCTAACGCTAAATGCGGACCGGTCTGGACTCGCGATGAGGCTTTTACTCGCACAGCCATTTTGATAAACCCTCTAATATATTATTTGTTAAAGGTTTGATTGTTGCATTTCTCATCAGGAAAAAGCAGCTGGGATCGCAGAGTAAATACAAAAATACAGACAGGGACTAAATAGAATCGAAAACATTTAGTGTCCTCGCAGACGTACGAGGAAATCAGGCAGAATGATCGAAATTATAGAGTGGATACTGTATATAATAGGGAGGATGTAAGAAAAGAAACTGCTCTTCCAGGAGGATAATCAACCACGTGGTGGTGCTGGGATGCGGAAGCGGATCCTTTCTCTGTAACCGAACGTCTCGAAGGGTTTTAATTTATTTTTACATTTTACGACTGAACGCAACACCATACTTTTTTTTAACGTTGTACGTTTATAGTTACATCGTGGAAGTAAGAAAAAGACGTCATGTTTCTGAGAAGCGGGGAAAAGCTGTGATTGAAGAAAAAAAAGCACTGACACTGGAGACTCCTTCCATAGTTTACTTACAAAAAAAAAGGAATACAAGTCTATACGATTATACTTTGTGTGTGTGTGTGTGTGTGTGTGTGTACTAGAGGTTAACTCACTGAAATAAATACTATAAATATATTATAATAAAATAAAATGTTTATTAGGCTTAGATTACGTGAGGTGTCATTTATACAGTCCCCTAGGAATGAGTTGTTACTATGGCAACGAATTGAATTGCAGTCAGAAATATTGAGAGATCCGAATAAAGGGGAATGGTGTATATATATATATATATATATATATATATATATATATATATATATATATATATATATATATATATATATAATATTAATAGTACATAATGAATCATAAAAAAAAAAATATATATAACGATGATATAAGAGCAAACTAAAATCTAAAATATTTTGTACTATATATTTTTTGTTAGGATCTGTTCATTCCAACTCCAACGCAATTTAAGCAATTTCAGATTTTCCTTCATCTCTACACAACATTCTGGATCTTTTCGTAACCTGACGAAGCTCTATAACGAACCCCTGTAGTGCTTTCCTATATAGATCCTATATGATCTCCTCATACGTGATGAGACACCGGAGTAAAGCAGGTCTGAAATTTGGGCTTGATTAGATGGCGAGTTGATGGTACAGTGAATTGTCCCGTCTCACCCACTAAACACACGAGACCTCGTCGATGCTCCGAAGGAGTCGAATGGAGAGAGAGAAAGAGAGAGAAAAAAAAAGAATCCTCTCTTCAATTTCCTGCGACGTTCCTGCTGAAGAGGTCTGCTGGAATCTGGTTGGGGTCGTGCAGCTTGGAAATGAAGTTTCCATCCTGCCATGTGGTGCCCTCTGTGAACACGAGCCTCACTCCACGTCTGTATTTATCCTGTTCCACAAATCCACCAGGATCCAATTCATCTCAGCAAACAGCTGGAAAATATGGGATTCCTCAGAGCCCGTCGTGCCTCTGAACCTAATTCCGCATGATCCGAGTTGCCAAACATCCCTGAGCGTCTCAATATTTGGTATCAAATCCTTCTAAAAGCGTATAATTTCCAGTGATTGCGCACACTTGAGGCCTACAGATGAAAACGCGGGCAGAGAGAAGCTCTCTCTGATCTGCCTCGCTGTGTTTCCCAACACCGCTGTCATATTTACTTTACACTTTCTTTGTGGAGAGAGGAAAAAAATCAGAACAAAGAGTCATTCTGTAAGCACGTGTAAAGTTATTGCGACGCTGTTTTTTCCGCTTTCCTGCCGAGTTGGGGAGAATTGTCATTTTTTTGTTCAGTTCTCTCGGCTTCCATTTTGACGACGTCAAGGTAACGTGCGTCTTATTAAATTCTTTATTTAATACGTTGACTAAAAAGGGACGTTTGTAATTCAACTGAATTAACAGGTTGGAGCTGTAACAAAAAATATATTTTTTAAAAAAAAAAGAAAGACATGAAAAACACAACAAAATAAAGTGGATTTAAATAATTACATTTGATTTTTGTTTTCCTCATATTTCACACATTTTTAAATGCAATTGTTTAATATATTCCTCTAATTTCAACCCCATAATTTCCAATTTTAATATTGATACTGATCAATACTGATTTTATTTCTTTTTTTTTCAACTAATTTTACATTATTTTCTTTTTTTAATCGGCGGATTTTTCCGCGATATTTTCATTCATTCGTCATTTTTTAACTCTGTTCCCCCCCCCCCCCATTTGTGTTCATATCATTTATTTCTTTGCATTAATTTTCTATCCAGTTCATTTCTCACACGTGATTTTTACAGATTATTTTTGTCACTTGTAATATTTTACATTATGATTCTTGTTATGTTCACATGATTAATTTTTTTTATTTTTATATGTTGTCATATTTGGTGGCTGTATTTTGAATTTATAGACCAAATAATCACATTTAAAAAATATAGGATTTATTCATAAAAAGATTACAATCAACCAAACCCTGGCTCTGGCCTGTATTTCTGTTACATGCAGTAAAAATACAAATTTTAAGAATTATTTTAAAATAATATAAACAATTTTGTACTTGTATTTTTTAACATGACACATACATGTGCACCTTTCATGGATGCCATGTTCACTGACTCAATTCCAGCTTCTTTTTAAAAAAATGGCCGTCGTGTGAGTAAAAAAAAAAAGTCACATGATTAGTAGTATGCATTAGAGAGATCATAGCATGAGCTGGATGCTAGCTAGCAGAAACTTTTGATACGATCTTTTAGTTTTGTGAAGCTCATGCTTACTGGTTGGGGTGGGGGGGGGGGTATAACAGCAGGTTAACAGCTCTAATGGAAGTGGCTCAACAGTTCTCAGGTTTCCTTCAAATGTATCACTAAAAAAATCTAGCTTATTTAAAAAAAAAAAAAAAAAAAATGAATAAAAATGTTGGGGAAAATGTTTTATTTTTGCTTAGTCTGTTAATTAGACTTGTTAGAATAATAAAATATTTAATATTGTATAATAATAACAACAACAACAATAATAATAATTACAAATATAAATTATTATTATTATTGTTGTTGTTGATTATTTATTTATTTATTTTGTTATTTGTTCCCCAGCACTTCTAAATTCTCCCTTTCTGGTTTGTCCGTGTCTCTGACAGTCATAATGTCTGCAATAATAATTATATTAATTTTACCCCTTGTAATACATTAATGTTTCAATACTAGTAATATAAGTGAGGACTTTTACAGCTTTAAAAAAAAAAAGTTCATATGGTTTCTGTGAGTTTTGTTAGATTTCACATCTGAAACATGTGGAAGTCTTTAAGAGAGAGGGCTTTGCTTAATTTGAAATTAATCTTAGCAAAAGCTGTATTTTCTGAAGGAACAACTCTTTATAGCTGCTATAAAGTAAGTGAAAACAGGAAGTACCTTGTTAGTCACTGTTCCACAACATTAAACATGACTCTACATGGATTTAAAAAGATTTGCTGAGGCAGAAGAGAAATAAAACACTTCGGGTAGTGATGGGTCATTGACCGGAAGATCCGGGTTCAAGCCCCAGCACAGCCAAGCTGCCACCGTTGGGTCTTTGAGCAAGGCCCCCAACCCACCCTGCTCCAGGGGCGCTGTATCATGGCTGACTCTGCGCTCTGACCCCAACCCCCAAGGATGGGATTTGCGAAGAATGAATTTCAGTATGCAGTAATGTATATGTAACAAATAAAGACAACTTACCTTAAAGGAGAATAATCAATTTATAGCCTTATAGACTTCTCCACCATGTAATAATGAAGAAGGAAATACACAAAACTGTATACGCCAACATTGGGGTTGCACTGGTTGACCAGACAGTTGATTTAAACATTAATGATACAAAACATGCAGCAACAAGATAAAGCAACTTAGCTATGGTCAGATTTCACTTAAAAACCTTTTCTGACAATCTGACCCGTAACAGCAGTGAGCACCCGCAGCCATTAGTGGTCAAATATCTTAGTACAAGAAGGCATTTCATATTCTATCCTTGTCCAAAAAGGCGGAAAAGTCAGCCATGAACCACTAAAAAATTAAATCTGTTTATCTCTTCACTCAGGCTAGAGCCACAAAAAGGGGAATTGGCGGTCATCTAGTATATTTATATTTAGAAATATAAGCCCAGAATTATAGTTTTAAGCACATCAGAGGTGTATTGCTCTCTCCAAGGCCTTCTACATCTCCAGAAAATAGTTTCTGCAAATAACCACAGTGACCAGCTGGAAAAAGGCTTGTCCGACCAGACAAGGTCTCCACACGTCCGTCACATCATAAATCAAAGCTTGAGTGGAGACAGGTCACTAGTACTCATAACCACACACTCAGCCTGCCTCTCCATACAGCTACCACACACACACACACACACCAGATTCACGTCTCTTTGGGGACGTGAGCCTGATCACTGCAATCATACAGTCCAGCTTAGGTAGATGCCTATAGCATGATTCACTAACGCATTTGGATTCCCCTAAAATGAACAAGAAACACTTCTACACATAAATAACACTTGTTTCCATAATGCTGTGCTGAAGATAAATGGCTGTTCTTCTCAATCCTTGACCACGGAGATGTAATTTATAGACATGCTACCTTCTCTGGCATTACAAGGTTCAACGTTTACTCATATCACTCAAAAGTCCTTCAAGAAATCCTGTAAGCTAAAGAATTAGGAACATACATATACATATATATATATATACATATATATATATATATATATATATATATATATATATATATATATATATATATATATATGTTCCTAATGTTTTCAATGATGACTTGAAATACCTCAGATTTTAATTGTGGCCAGTTCATTTTTGCCAGATAGCTAGCATATGTTTCTTAAATGACTTAAAATCCCAATCATGTTGAATTAGGATTAGCGGTGGACTTTGCGGAATATTTGTGAACATGACTAAAATTCCCAACAGAAATGCTGTCAGATTAGTTCCTCTTAGCCAGCTAGCTAGCTCTGGCAGTGCACATTAGGAATACTTGTGAATATGACTAAAAACCCCCTCAGAAATCATGTAACGTTAGCTTATGTAACTCAGCTAGTTTGAATTAGCTGTAAACATTATGAATGCTTATGAATATGACTTTTCTTTTCTTTTTTTTCCTTTTCTGGCCAGTAAGCTAATGTTACAGTAAACATAACAACCATTTGTGAATATGACTTATATTCCTCTCAGAAATCCTGACAGGCTGCTTCATGTTACCCAGCTAGCTAGCTTTAGCTGTAAGCATAATAAACATTCGTGAATATGACATCAGATCCTGACAGGTTTGTTCCAGCTAATTATCAATAAACAATATATATAGTGGTGAATATGAGTTAAAATCCCCTCAGATATCCTGTCAGATTTGTTCATGTTAGATAGCATTACCAGTAAACTTAAGGGACATTTATTGTGACACAATCTACTCAGAAATCCTGTCAGATTTGTGCATGCTAGCCATCTAGCTAGCATTACTAGTAAATATAAGGGACGTTTGCTGCGTGTTTGACAAAATCTACTCGGAAATCTTGTCAGATTTGTTCATGCTAGCCAGCTAGCTATCATTACTAGTAAACATAAGGAACATGTGACAAAATCTACTCAGAAATCCTGTCAGATTTGTAGCCAGCTAGCTAGCATTACCAGTAAACCTAAGGAACGTTTGTTGCATAAAATCTACTCAAAAATCCTGTCTGTTTTTCCATGCTAGCTAGCTTCAGCTTTAAACGTTACTATTATATATTATATTCCTGAAGGTGTCTTAAAATCATTTTTAAAAAGTTCCTGTTAGGTTAGCTAGCTAGCATTAGCAGGAAAAAATACTGAACAGAACTAAAATAAATCCTGTCATGATGGATGGCTGGCTAGCTCGAACAAGTAATGGGCAAAGAAACTAAATTCCTTCAGAAACAATGTTATATTGTTCCAGTTAGTTGAAATATTTATTAACTTCTCAGAAACTGTATCAGGTTAGCTCATTTTATCAGCTAAAATATGAAGATAAAAAAAGGTGCTAAATGCTAATGGATTTCCTCTACCTGCTGTAAATATTTATAGATACATGAACTCGAAACATGTCTATTACTAAAAACTGGTCAGGAAATGAATGAAATTTTAAAAAGAAATTAAAAGCTATAGCAATAAATGCACAAACTATAAGATTTTCACCTTTTTGACTCTAATAAAGATGTCAGTGATGTGAGTTTAGAGAAACCGTGCTCTTGCACTTTCTCCACACTCGACTACCCTTTAACATTAGCTACTTTATGACACGGGTGTTATTTTATCCCCGTTTGCTCCTCGGGTCTTTGCTAACAATGCAGTGTTATTTATAATCCAGCTTATAAAATTTAAGCACCTCTCAGTCCTGCATGTATAATCTCTCCAGAGGAGCCAGAGGGTAAAGTCGACACGTCACTCCAGCCAGCACAAAGCCGCTCAAGCAACACTCGCTTTCTTTTTTTTTATTACTCCGACGCTGGAGACGTGCCGTAAAAGCAATATCAAAAGATGGAAAACTTTGGTTTGGATATTTTCTGAGAAAATACAGGAGGTTGGATATACTAGCCTGCCTCGGGACTTCTTCATTAACAGATGAATTGGGTTTACAGAGTGTAGCTGTCTGCATGTTTGGATGTGCGTCCGACACGCTACGGTGTCTGCCGGTATTTATGTCATGCACAATAACGCAGCCGAGCTTCGACGAGCTCCTGATCCCGTCTCATAATAGCACTTCTTAACTGCCCTTTTATCGCAGGCAATTTTCAGACATTCTGTAGGGATTCTTTTTTTTTTTTTCTGTTGTGGAATCATCATATTGCAATAAATTCCAGCTTAAAAAAAAAAGTGTGGTTCTGTGTTTTATGAAGTCCAAGTTCAATCAGAGTGCAAGTTAAACTTGGGCCCCCAGGTTTCTGGGTTTCATCTGATTTGCAGTGGCAATAAAAAAAGAAAACACAAGAAAACACCACATGCTGCCCGTTTCAGATGTGTTTTGGATCGAAAATAGGATTAATGTGCTAAAGTGTGATTAGAATGGTTAAACACGATTAATTGGAACGGACTCGTGTTCGCCAGGGGAGCCGGGGCCCCCCGAATTCGGGACGTGCTCCAATTCACCAAGTGAACAAAGCGCACCAACTGTCCAGGATTTTTCCATGTCTCTGCTGGTGCGCCTTTTTTCTTTTTCGCGTTTTCTCATAGCCAGCTTGTCTCAGAGCAGATTAAATACAGCTGAGAATGTTGGTGTAGGCCCGCAGCGCACGACCCTCTGGGAATAGGCAGGAACCGCGAGCTTGGACACGGCCGGAGCTGTGCTGCCTCAAACCAGCCATGCACCGAGGGCAGGGGTCCAGGTGGATCGACAAGGGAGAGCTGAGTAATTTGGGGTTATTTAAAATGATCTATTAAACCCCTGAACTTTAATCAGGGTTGCTACTATACTGACAGGCATGATTTACTTACAAATCAGTAGGACAGCGATGGGAGGGGACGGGGACGTACAGAAAGGAGCACTTGATTCGCTTCTTTCTTTTTTTTTTTCCGAGGAGGTGAAGGTGGTGACGGAGCCACGGCGTCCCCAGAATTCCCGCAGCCTCATTAGAGGACGTGACAGAAACCCAGTTTTCTCAGTTTATCCGTTCTTATACGTAAACACTGACTAAGCCTGGACACACACCTGACATCTTCTAGCTATTATTTGACACCAGATTAACATTTCCTGCTTCGGGTGTGAGAAAGAAGAACCCGAAGAGGGGCCGGAGATGAGAGACGATAGGCGGAAATCTCAAAGCTTGTGTAACTCGCCATGGGGTCGCCAATGTACATAAATAGCAGCGACGCTTGAACCTCAATCAAAAATGGCTAAACACGATTAATTGAAACAGACTCTTATTCACCGGGGAAGTCGAGAGGCCTGATTTAGGACACGCTCCCATTCAAGAAGTGATTAAGTGCATACAAAGTTCACCGTAAAAGCCTGTTCATGCCACAAAGAGGATTGTTAAATAGTCGTTTAAGTGATGTGTGGACGCTTTCTGCCAGCTATCCTGACCTTAATACCACGTTATTCTTCTGTTTTTGTTTTTTCAGAAAAATAAAATACAAAAATCAGCTGCAGCCAGGATGTCTGTGGTTCCTCATCCTAAATCCTCGGGCTGATCCGATGAGAAAAATCTTTGTGTTGTTTGGATTGCAGCGTTGTGAGGTCTGACGTGGGTGACACGACCATTGGCAGCTTCGATAAAACAAAACAGCAAAAGCAATAATGTCTTGATTTG